>NC_052333.1:17277995-17422995 GCF_016432855.1 Salvelinus namaycush | reverse complement strand
TTACAAGCTGGGACAACAGACTGTCTTCTATTTGTGGATAATAAACAGAGGGGTGTGTAAATTTTACAAGCTGAGACAACAGACTGTCTTCTATTTGTGGATAATAAACAGAGGGGTGTGTAAATTTTACAAGCTGGGACAACAGACTGTCTTCTATTTGTGGATAATAAACAGAGGGGTGTGTAAATTTTACAAGCTGGGACAACAGACTGTCTTCTATTTGTGGATAATAAACAGAGGGGTGTGTAAACTTTACAAGCTGAGACAACAGACTGTCTTCTATTTGTGGATAATAAACAGAGGGGTGTGTAAACTTTACAAGCTGAGACAACAGACTCATGATGACCTACACTGGAATAATCAGACTATGTCATATCTCACCAGGATAGGGTTAAAGAAATCAGAGTCACTATGGGCTTTCACTGTTTAACTGTTTACTGCTATGTGGAATGCATCCTTCAAACCTTCACTGTTGGTTTTCTGAACAAGACACTAATTGACTGTAAAGAATGTTAAGAATTTGTTTCGACTTGAGAGTATGAGTTATCCCGCTGACTAAGAATGTTCATTTGTATGAACTTATGTATTACATTTTTACAAAAACATGATTTGTCTAGTTTTGTCAACTCATTATAAAAGTGATGATGTCATTGACTTTGCACTAATGTAGTGGTCTAGGTATAACAGTGAAAGAGTAGGTCACTCCAGATCTAAACTTTGTCGTTGACTCTCACACAAACTAAAAATTCCTGCTTTTGGAATTCAGAGGAGAGGACAGATAAGTATGCATTTTATTAAAGCCACAGTTTATAAAAAATAAAAATAAAATGTCGAGAATAGCCACTATTTAAAGCCTCACTGAAAGATGTGCATACCATCAAAGAAAGCTAAACCAGCAGGACTGGAGCCGCGGAGGACTGGAGCGTCCAAACCTGGTCTACTGCTGTTCCAATCTATCCATTCAGCCAGGAGGGTGGGTCAGAATATCCTGGATTGAGCCCTGTAGTCTCTAACAGGAAGTTATGAGAGCTTTCAAACAGGAAGCACAACCACATGGGCCAGCTCTGGCTCCTAAGCCTGCAGAATAATAGAAGTATGGTTTCTAATATATCCTGCCTCAGATAGTAGGCCTATAGTTTCTCTCCTTCAGTTGGCCTATTCAGAGACTGTGATTCTATTTTCTGGTATTTTCTGAATCACATGATAAATGTACAAATAGTGAATAAAGTGATATACAGTATATACAGTTGAAGTCAGAAGTTTACATACACTTAGGTTGGAGTAATTCAAATTAGTTTTTCAACCTCTCCACACATTTCTTGTTAACAAACTATAGTTTTGGCAAGTTGGTTAGGACATCTACTTTGTGCATGACACAAGACATTTTTCCAACAATTGTTTACAGACAGATTATTTCACTTATAATTAATTGGATCACAATTCCAGTGGGTCAGAAGTTTACATACACTAAGTTGACTGCGCCTTTAAACAGCTTGAAAAATTCCAGAAAATGATGTCATGGCTTTAGAAGCTTCTGATAGGCTAATTGACATCATTTGAGTCAATTGGAGGTGTACCTGTGGATGTATTTCAAGGCCTACCTTCAAACTCAGTGCCTCTTTGCTTGACATCATGGGAAAATCAAAAGAAATCAGCCAAGACCTCAGAAACAAATTGTAGACCTCCACAAGTCTGGTTCATTCTTGGGAGAAATTTCCAAACGCCTGAAGGTACCACGTTCATCTGTACAAACAATAGTACGCAAGTATAAACACCATTGGACCATGCAGCCGTCATACCGCTCAGGAAGGAGATGCGTTCTGTCTCCAAGATATGAACGTACTTTGGTGCGAAAAGTGCAAATCAATCCCAGAACAACAGCGAAGGACCTTGTGAAGATGCTGGAGGAAACAGGTACAAAAGTATCTATATGCACAGTAAAACGAGTCCTATTTTCGAAATAACCTAAAAGGCCTCTCGGCAAGGAAGAAGCCACTGCTCCAAAACCGCCATAAAAAAACAAGACTGCGGTTTGCAACTGCACATGGGGACAAAGAGTGTACTTTTTGGAAAAATTGCTTCTGGTCTGACGGAACAAAAATAGAACTGTTTGCCCATAATGACCATCATTATGTTTTGAGGAAAAAGAGGGAGGCTTGCAAGCCGAAGAACACCATCCCAACCGTGAAGCACGGGGGTGGCAGCATTATGTTGTGGGGGTGCTTTGCTGCAGGAGGGACTGGTGCACTTCACAGAATAGATGGCATCTTGAGGAAGGGAAATTATGTGGATATATTGAAGCAACATCTCAAGACATCAGTCAGGAACTTAAAGCTTGGTCGCAAATGAGTCTTTCAAATGGACAATGACCCCAAGCATACTTCCAAAGTTGTGACAAAATGGCTTAAGGACAACAAAGTCAAGGTATTGGAGTGGCCATCACAAAGCCCTAACCATAAACCTGTAGAAAATTTGTGGGCAGAATTGAAAAAGCATGTGCGAGCAAGGAGGCCTAACAACCTGACTCAGTTACACCAGCTTTGTCAGGAGGAATGGGCCAAAATTCACCCAACTTATTGTGGGAAGTTTGTGGAAGGCTACCCGAAACGTTTGACCCAAGTTAAACAATTTAAAGGCATTGCTACCAAATACTAATGTATTTAAACTTCTGACCCACTGGGAATGTGATGAAAGAAATGAAAGCTGAAATATATAATTCTCTCTACTATTATTCTGACATTTCACATTCTTAAAATAAAGTGGTGATCTTAATTGACCTAAGATAGGGAATTTTTACTAGATTAAATGTCAGGATTTGTGAAAAACTGAGTTTAAATGTATTTGGCTGAGGTGTATGTAAACTTCCGACTGTATATTTTTTTCAATCTCCTTCTCTGCCCCCCTCCCCTCCCTCTCTCTCTTCCTCACCCCTCTCCATCAGTAGTTAATAGCTGATTTTGTCTGGTTTCAGACACTTGTATACAGGGACACTATAGATCTGACCTTTGTCCTTAATACTGGGTGTAGGTGGCTGGAGGTCAAACCTGTAAAATATACTCTCTCTGTTTATCCACCAGAACAGAGGCTCAAAGCTGGGGGAGGCACACTGGACATTACCCCTGGGTCTCAGGTGACTCTGCCACTTTATTCAAGCCACATTGTGAATATTAGCTCAATAGCTGATGAATACTGTATAGAGTGACAATAGCTCAGGTTTATGGTGGGATTTGTATTGACTTTTGTATTTCTATTTCAAATCTTGTCATTTATGTATTGTCATATGCTCTTATTCAAAGCAAAATTCAAAGCATTTCCAAGTAAGGAAGTTTAAACAAACTTTGGAAATAAAAATGTATAGGGAAGTTATGTTTCTGATAAGAATTTTCCATAGTCTCAGATCGTCTTCTTCTTCTTAGTGGATAGGTACCTGGTCTCAGAGTATTTCATATTATTCAGAATGTAAATCTGGGACACTTCATTTGGTGTGATATGTTACGTCTCGTATGGTATGTATTAATTTGTGGATGTCCATCACCAATTTCTTATAACATGTTGCGAATAACAATTCATATTATATGTAACAAATTTGCAAAAAGTACAATATGTTAAGAATTTGCAAAACACACTATATAATTAGCAAAACGTATGATATGTTACGAATTCTGGCTAGGTGGCTAAAGTTAACTAGCTGGCTAACGTTAGTTAGGCTAGGAGTTAGGGTTTAGGGTTAAGTTTAGGAGTCAGGTTAAAAGGTTATGGGAAGGGTTAGCTAAAAGGGTTTGGTAAGGGGAATGGTTAGCTAAAAGGGTTAAGGTTAGGGTTAGGGGGAAGGTTAGCTAACATGCTAAGTAGTTGCAAAGTAGCTCAAATGTAGTAAATAGTTGAAAAATTGCTAAAATGCTAAAGTTGTCCGTGATGAGGTTCGAACTCACAACCTTTGTATTGATAGACTTTCACATTATATGCCAATTATAGTCCCGTGTAGCTCAGTTGGTAGAGCATGGCGCTTGCAACGCCAGGGTTGTGGGTTCGATTCCCACGGGGGGCCAGTACAAAAAAGTATGAATGTATGTACTTGTAAGTCGCTCTGGATAAGAGCGTCTGCTAAATGACTTAAATGTAAATGTAAATCCATCCACCCCGACCAACCACCTTACTTTTGTTTTTGTCATAATTAAACATCTGTCTAATTTAACCAATCCAAACATAATATATCATACTAATTTGAGTGTCCCGCATTTACATTTACTATGTTACGTCTAGTCTATGAGACCAGGCTGGTAATAGAGAGGGGCTTTCAGGGTAGAGGACATGGTAATGCTTAGACTGCGAAGTCTCTTTGAGGTGCTGGTTTAAGTCAGCATTATTGCATTAAGGCTTAAAGCCTCTGCTTAAGGGCACTTTTTCAACGTCAAACACACACACACACACAAACTCATTCACAAACACACGCACGCACACACGCACGCACGCACGCACGCACGCACGCACGCACGCACGCACGCACGCACGCACGCACGCACGCACGCACGCACGCACGCACACACACACACACACACACACACACACACACACACACACACACACACACACACACACACACACACACACACACACACACACACACACACAGCCCTCCCACTCCTCCTTTAAAGTATTGTCTTTAACAGCATTATATCGGCATCATTCCCCTCCTACTGGGAACAACAAAGGAGAGAGGTTTAAAACCCTGAACACAGCAATCAGTGCTTCGCTTTAAAGCGCTGTGTGTGTGTTTCAGTGTGTGTGTGTGTGTGTGTGTGTGTGTGTGTGTGTGTGTGTGTGTGTGTGTGTGTGTGTGTGTGTGTGTGTGTGTGTGTGTGTGTGTGTGTGTGTGTGTGTGTGTGTGTGTGTGTGTGTGCGTGTGTGTGCGTGCGTGCGTGTATGTGTATGTGTATGCGCGTGTGTGTGTGTGTGTGTAAGTGCGTGTGCGTGTGCGTGCTTGTATGTGCATGCGCTCGAGTGAGTGTGTGTGCGTGTGCTTGTATTTGTGTGTGTGTGTGTGTCTTTGTGCATGCCTGCGCGTGTGTGTCTCTCTGTGTATGTGTGTGTCTCTCTCTGTGTCTGTGTGTCCATTAAAGCAATGCTAATGTCTCCTAAGCAGCAGCAGCACTAAAGTGACCCCTACTGTAACAAAAGAGTTAATAATCCCTTTAGAAAACAATCAGCTCCTCAGCCGTGAGAAAGACGCCCCTCCGAGCCTTTCTCCTAACTATCAGGAGGTTCGGCCTCACCTTCTCTCTGTTCTCTTCTGTTCTGTCAGCCGTCACGTACCACATCGTCGGATTCACCACGCTTCTCTGTTCAGAATGATGGACTGTATTTAAACAGCCTTCCCAGTTCCGACAGCCGTTAGCGGTGGCAGTTAGCCATTAAAAGGGATGTCAAACTTTGACTTGGTTGTGGTGAATGACATCAATGAAGAAGTCGGCCATTTTGTTTTCAGGGTTACAAACTGACCTTTTCCCTAGAGGTCAGCAGGGTTTGTTATCAACTCTATACTGTAAATGAGTCCTAGGATGGACTGTTGGCTTTCTAAAGAGCCTATTAGCAAACAAACGCTGACACACCCGCTAATTGGCAGTGATAGGGGTCTTTGTGAGGTGTTTCCCCTCTGGGGTCTCACCAACCAACTGTTAAAACACAGCAGATCAGTATTCATTCTGCCCTGTTAATGGCAGAAAATAAGCTTTTGTTATTTTTGCTTTTCCTCAAGGAATCGTTTCATTATTGCTTTGCCTCTAGGGATTGTTGATAATGAAATAATGTATTAACAGTAGTAAAGCCAAAGTGAATACATCCCATGTTTTGAAAATGTGATGTAACGCTATTACCAGGACTATTACCAGGACTATTACCACAACTATTACCACAACTATTACCACAAATATTACCAGGACTAATGACTATTACCACAACTATTACCATGACTATTACCATAACTGATGAATATTACCATGACTATTACCATAACTGATGACTATTACAATGACTATTACCAGGACTATTACCATAACTAATGACTATTACAATGACTATTACCAGGACTAATGACTATTACCAGGACTATTACCAGGACTATTACCAGGACTAATGACTATTACCAGGGCTATTACCATAACTAATGACTATTACAATGACTATTACCAGGACTATTACCAGGACTATTACCAGGACTAATGACTATTACCAGGACTATTACCAGGACTAATGACTATTACCAGGGCTATTACCATAACTAATGACTATTACAATGACTATTACCAGGACTAATGACTATTACCAGGACTATTACAGGACTAATGACTATTACCAGGGCTATTACCATAACTAATGACTATTACAATGACTATTACCAGGACTATTACCAGGACTAATGACTATTACCAGGACTATTACCAGGACTAATGACTATTACCACGGCTATTACCAGGACTAATGACTATTACCACGACTATTACCATAACTAATGACTATTACCAGGACTATTACCAGGACTATTACCATAACTAATGACTATTACCACGACTATTACCATAACGAATGACTATTACAATGACTATTACCATGAGTATTACCAGGACTAATGACTATTACAATGACTATTACCAGGACTATTACCAGGACTAATGACTATTACAATGACTATTACCAGGACTATTACCAGGACTAATGACTATTACCACGACTATTACCATAACGAATGACTAGTACCACGACTATTACCGTAACTAATGACTATTACCATGACTATTACCATGACTATTACCACGACTATTACCAGGACTATTACCACAACTATTACCATGACTATTACCAGGACTATTACCACAACTATTACCAGGACTAGTACCACAACTATTACCATGACTATTACCACGACTATTACCACGACTATTACCTCAACTATTACCACAACTATTACCACAACTGATGACTATTACAATGACTATTACCAGGACTAGTAACACGACTATTACCACGACTATTACCACAACTAATGACTATTACCACGAGTATTACCACGACTATTACCTTATTGATTTTTGTAATTATTTATACAGTAGCTAATGCAAATTGTTAAATTTTGTTTTATGTATTTGCACTGCTCCCTGCACAAATGAGCCTTGAGGGATATATAAATTATTTTGAATTTAATTGAATTCAATTACCTTACTGGAATTGTATGAGCAACTCATTTACAGTTCAAGCAGACTGATCACTGGAAATAGACACAGATTTAGGACGTTTGAAAAGGTCTCCAGATCATCGATATCTGCCTTCCTTGGTGCTCACAAAATAAAGAGAAACAATTGCCCAGCACTGGGAGCGAACTTGTACGCTACTTGGACCACTGCGCTACCACAGTTCACAATGCTCTAGCAAGCCGCGAGAATACTTGATGATACTTGATGGTAATAGCTTGTCTTTTTTAATGATTTTGTTTTAAGCCTTCCCCAAATCATAGCCCTAATCTTAAACCTCTCGGGAATTAATACCTACATCTAAACCTTTCAGTTGTTTCTGTTTTAACCCTGTAACCACACGGAATTAACCCTGTAACCACGCAGAATTAATGCATCAAAAATAGACGTTCATCCATAACACGTCGAATTTCGAAGGGAAACTATGAGATCTTGTTGACTTCAATATGTATCAAATAAAGTATGTCAGAGTGGATCTCTTGCAACTCTTCAGGATACAAACCCTTAAGAGATGCAACTTCTACTAATGATATGGTATGCCTTTGGATTTCATTGAAACAGTAGCAGTACTTGGGAACAATAGTTGGAAGTGGAGGAGTGTTTTGTGACTCAGAGATGAGCTCTTATCTAATAAATCTATATGTGTTATGATTAAATCACACCTGAAATCTGTCACTTCTTATCTCAAGTTATCTGACAGGCTGAGAAACAGATACAGATACTTAAACCTGGTATTCCCTTGCTGCCCTTGTGCTACCGTGACTCCCCAAGGTATAAATACCAGATAATTAGTTGACTGTAAAATAGAGAATAACCTTCGATCTTTGAACTGGCAGATTTAGTGCCTCTGGAAATTACCTCAGAGTTCAAGCTAAGTAAGAGGTAAATTTTTTTAAACTGTGTGTGTGTCTTCCTCACTATAAGTTATTCCTTTGTCTGAGTGCAGGACTCAGAGGGTAATGGGAGGGAGTGGGATTCAGCCTCCTGAGGATCCTAGAGCCACAGCCTACATACAGAGAGGGAGAGAGGGAGAGCGAGGGAAAGAGAGCGAGACAGAGAGAGGGAGGATTGGAGGGAGGGAGGGAGGATTGGAGGGAGGGTCGGGGCCAGAAGAAATATTTGGTAGTCTTAGCAGGTTCACGTTAAAAGGCCGGGATGGGCGCTCTGCGTATACACACACACACACACACACACACACTCTGAATACACAAGCAGGCCAAGGGAGGCTGTGAAGTTGAATGGCATAGCTCAAAGCCTTTCTCCTCTCCCCCTCCTCCTCTCTGTCCTCCTCTCCCTCTCTCTTTTTCCAAACCGCCAAACCGTTCTCCCTCCTTTCTCCAGCTCAGAGGAATTCATTAACTCACTCTCCACAGAGACACTATGGAAATCAAGAGTCTACAAAGGGAGAGAGAGAGAGAGAGAGAGAGAGGGAGGGGGCACAGAGAGAGAGAGAGAGAGAGAGAGAGGGAGCGGGTGGTGGGGACAGAGCGAGAGAGAGAGAGAGAGAGAGAGAGGGGGGGGGGGAGAGATGGAGGGCTATATTATCCTATTAGATGGTGGATGTGTTTCGTTTCCTTCGTCTGTCATGAGAGAGGCATTAATTTGAAGTGATGAACTCACACGCGAGAGAGAGAAAGAAAGAAAGAATGAAAGAAAGAGAGGGAAAGAGTAATAGATAGACAAAGGAGGGGGAACGAGAGAGAGAGAAGGCGAGAGAGCGCGAGAGAGAGAGCGAAAGAGAGGGAGATGGAGAGAGAGAGAGAGGAGGGGGAAGGAGAGAAGGAGAGAGAGAAAGTGAGAGAGAGATGGTGGGTGAGAGTCTTTAACGTTGCTCTTTTATGGAGCTGGAATGGATTCCCCTGGCTCCACTTACCTTAGCAATGAGGATATAACCACTTTCCATGAATGCCATTTAAAATGCCATGGAGTTTAAGCATCCATCACACACACACACACACATACATACACACACTGCTACCCCCAGCACTGCTCGTCATAATGTGTATTTAGAAAACAGCTTTGAGATTCATGAGCCGAGCCCTGGGTGCCAGAGCTGGAATATAAACTTTGTGTGTGTGTGTGTGTATGTGGCAGCTAGGGGTTTGCCAGCTCAGAGTGAGCTTTAAACACTGTAATTAAATCATTAGGGTCTTCTCAGTGCTTCACAGCACAGGGCTGAGAGGAGAGGGGAGGAGAGCGAGAGGGAGGGAGAAAGAGGGGGAGAGGAGAGAGGATAGAGGGGGAAAGAGCGAAATATGGAAAAAGAGGGGGAGAATGAGGGAGAGAGGAGAGGAGAGAGGGGAGGGAAGAGAGAGAGGAAAGCTAGCCAGCCCTCCATACCCAGCCATCCTCATCAGCTAGTCCAGCGTGAAATGATGAATCTGTGTTTAGGAGGATCACTAATTACTAAGCTAACATCTGATGGAGTCCACATCCAGAGGGCTACAGGAGGGGTGTATGAGGGTACAGGGGCACAGAACAGGGTGCTAAACCTCATTAGCTGTGTGTGTGTGTGTGTGTGTGTGTGTGTGTGTGTGTGTGTGTGTGTGTGTGTGTGTGTGTGTGTGTGTGTGTGTGTGTGTGTGTGTGTGTGTGTGTGTGTGTGTGTGTGTGTGTGTGTGTGTGTACAGGTTTTAGAGTAGCCTACATGTACTTCTTTTTGAATAAAGGGATCAGGATTATTTGAGCAAGTGTAGTGCAGACAGGTATTAAGCTAAAAAAAAATGAAAGAGAAAGATTTCACCCTTTCATATTGTATGTATGTTGGTGTCATTTCATAACCGTGCCACTGTCAATTAAATGGTGTTGATGACTGCTAATACAGCTGGCAATTGCACTCAACATTCAGTACATTTCCCAAATAAATTAAACAAATTTCCCATGTCTAAAAGATGAAATACTAAATGTTACATGGTTAGGAAGGTTAGGTTTTAGACTAATCTTGTGAAAACTTGTTGATATATATATCTAACTCATATATTGTTAGAAGTTATGTAAACATTCTGCCTAGGTAGAGATATTTTCCAATTTAGCCTACTAGAGTCTCTCAACATCTGTTTTCCTTCCATGGACAGACCTCGTGTCTTATATCTACACAATCTTTTCCCTCTCCCTCCATCTCTATCTCACTCTTTACCGCCCCTTCTATCTTGAACTTTAATCTTAAAATATGCTTCAGTGACTTCCGTCGATATCACCCGACATTCCGCGGTATCTGTTGCCGGCCGAGTCGACGCTTCCCTCGGCCATCTGGTGTCCATGCTGTCGCCGATCCTCCTCTGGAGCGGTTCTAGGTCGCAGTCTCCCAGGACCACTTATATATTTAGACTTAATTATAATGTAGCGAGAAAGTATAATGCACCATAAGAGTAGTTAGGAAGAGTTTGGAAAAAGATTTTTAAAAATGGTCTAGGCTCAAATGAATGCAAAATGCTTTTATAGGACTACATTATTTATTTATCGTAGGCCTATTTATTATATAATACACATTCTGGGATAAATGTAACATTATTGTTATTAAGTCAATTGTTTAATAATCAGGCCTTCATAGAATATTAATATTATTGTTATTATTGTTGTATAATTTTTGCTTTTTTTGTTGTTTCTTTTCATTGTTTATTTGAACACCCATTCAAAAAATGACAGAACGGTGATTATGAGAAAAGAGATCTCTCACACACACACACACACACACACACACACACACACACACACACACACACACACGCACACACGCACGCACGCACGCACGCACGCACGCACACACACACACACACACACACACACGCGCGCACACACACACACACACACACACACACACACACACACACACACACACACACACACACACACACGCACACACACAAGACCCAGAGAAGGAACCAATGCACTGATCGCTTGCCCGGGGCATAGGAGGGGCTTGGTTGTTAAGCAGCCTGCCAATCATCCCGTCAGCTCTACTAGAGAGAGTCCTGCGGGGAGAGAGAGAGGCTTCACTGGGCGCTCAAGTGCCAAACTCATAACTACCATTGGAGCTTACTGTGCTGACGGGGAGTGGGACTGTCTGTCTGACTGACTACTCGTGATTTGTAATTTAGACATCCTTATCTTTCTGGCAAACTGGGAATTCCTCCTATTTTCCTTTCCTCCCTTGTGACACGGAATTTACTGCGCCTTTCTCTCCGGACATGTCTTTCTCGCAGCTGGGGTACCCCCAGTTTCTAAGTGGCTCCCAGGAGGTTTATGGGGGCGACCGGGCCGGCTCTGGCCGGGATGGAGGCACCGATGGAGGCGTGAATCAGGCAGCTACCGCCGCTGCTGTTAGCTCGATGCTGGGGATGTATGGTAACCCGTGGGCGGCTCAGAACTACAGCGCGTTTCTCCCCTACAGCGGTGCAGACCTCGCCCTCATATCGCAAATGGTAGGAGAGACGGTTTCTTGGAACGTAGAATTGGAACTTTGTTCGAGTGGTTGTTTCTCAAATGTTGATTGAATGTGCAGGCCAGTTAAATACATGCAAGTGGATTGCCTTTAAGGATTGGAAAGTTTAATATTCTAATATAATGGGATTGTAATAGGGAAAATGTTTTATATTTTGAGCTCTTTTCAACTTAAAGTTCTGTCATGTTTTTCGAAACTGAAATGGCTGGTCCTTGAAATAGGGACAAAAAGAGTTCATGGGATTTTCTGATTTATTATTCATGGCACAATACCAAAAGTCTAAATGTGAGTCATTAAAACAATTCGTTTGCATATTTTCATTGGGTAGCTTATTTCGATAATAAGATAAAAGTAATTTTAAATTGCCTCAGAAATATTAAGATTAGATTAAACAAACAATTAGACATGAGAGAGATTGGCTGAATTATACATTATTTTCCATATAAAATACATCTCATAATTAATTAGCAATTTGATAAAATATCAAGTTTAATTTATATACCCATACTGTCAATTATGTAGAATTATTTAGGCTAATATTTAAAGTTTGGGGAATTGATCAAAATAAGACCTATTGTAGGCTATAAGACATTTGAGATATCGGTGCTTGTATGAAAAAGTCAGAAACAAAATCTCCATAACCTAGACAAAATTACAATAGCCTAATTGTCGTTAATTATTTTAGGAGATAGCCTACACAGTGTGAGATCACACTGGAAGTGTGACATCATTGTTTGTCAGGACTTGTGAGATTCAGTTTCACCTTTCAAGACAAACTCATACTGAGCGAACTGATATGGGGTAGTTTTTCAACGTTACCCTACAGTCATAATACCCAGCATACTGTAAAGTTATTTTGCGTTGGAAAGTCAATCAAGGCCAACAAATTGGATAAAAACAAGTAGGCCTACAACTATTACATTTTTGAAGAGACAAACATTACATATAATTCTCCCACTATTTCTGTCCCCCAGAACTCCCAGTACGATCTGAAGGACAGTCCCGGAGTTCACCCGGGAGGTCTGGCTGTCCACACCGGCGCGGGGTTCTACCCGTATGGCCAGTATGGCTACGGCGACCCGAACCGAGCCAAGGCCGCCACCAGGGAGACCACCAGCACTCTGAAGGCCTGGCTGCAGGAGCACCAGAAGAACCCATATCCCACCAAGGGAGAGAAGATCATGCTGGCCATCATCACCAAGATGACACTTACACAGGTATATAGGGATAAAGGTTTCTACTGCTATGGGGGATAAAATAGGTTTAGGCCATGAGTATTTCTACTAGGCCTACATGATTTGACCGGGAAAACTCCGGGCCCTGTATGCGTACTTTAAATATGTCTGCCAGTCTGTGTGTTTTGCCTGTGCTGTTCTCATGTCTGCCAGTTTAATATATACTAATTTGATTAATGACTAACCTAATTATGAATATTTTTAATAAAGGATCAACAAAGTATATGAATTAATTCCTTCGTCCGCCCAGGTGTCCACGTGGTTCGCCAACGCGCGCAGGCGTCTGAAGAAGGAGAACAAGGTGACGTGGGGCCGCAGCGCGGAGGACCGGGATGGACGGATCTTCAGTAGTGACAATGAGGACGAGCCTGAGAAACAGGAGAGCGAGGATGAAGAGGACGAGGAGATCGATTTAGAGAGTATCGACATTGATAAGGTCGAGGAAAACCGTGGAGATCAGAGGGAAGGGGAGGGAGAGGGGAAGCTGGCATCGGATTCGAGTAGCTTGGAGAGCCAGAGGAAGCTGTCTGTGGAAGCCCTCAGAGGCATGGAGGGTCCTATTTCTCTCATCAAGGCGCCTGTTGGTGCTTGTAAAAACGCAGTGGATCTTTCCCCAAATGGACCGGGGTGCCAGAGGCCCCCACAGAACAAACCCAAAATCTGGTCTCTGGCAGAGACAGCCACAAGCCCCGACAGTTCCCATAAACCTTCCCCGGCTGCCTCAGCTCCTCACGCGGCCACGTCTCCCTCCCACCACCCGGCCCTACTCCCGGGTCATGGAATATACACTTGCCAGATAGGGAAGCAGCTCCACAACTGGGCCAACGCAGCGTTCCTCAGTGCCAACTCTCTTCTGGGCGTCAGGTCGCTTCTCGGCACGGCAAACCCAGCTGGACACCACATGCCTCTCCATGGCGCACTGAAGCGTCAGGACGCAAGGGCGACGCAGGCTTCAGGGGCATCCGAGGACGAGAGTGGAGATGAGTCGTCGGAGAGCTTCAGTCCAAAGCGAGATGGTATGTATTGTAGTGTAGCCTAGGCCTGCATATGATTATGATTAGAGGCTATTTTTCATCTGCTTGGAAATTAATAACAGTCTCATGAATTCGGCCCAGTGTTCTTCTTCAGTTGTACAAATAACAATTTCCACATATGGCACACTATTTTGATCTAACACTCGTTTTAATTCATGTTGTGTATTATGATATTTCTGAAAACTAACATTTGGCTATATAAATCAGCTATAGCCTAATATCGCCTAGAGCCTAATAAACCATACATTCATCTCGAAGCGGTCACAGGCCTACAACAACACACAAATACTGTGGAGTGGCTAACAGGTGTGCTATCTCGATTTATTTGCTAAGTGCTCTGCCATATATGACAATGACTTTAAATGAAATCCCAAGTTGAAGAACATTGGGTGACCGTGGCACATGTTTTTTTTCTTCATTTTTTAAATACAAAAAGATGTCACCTCATTTCACCGTTTTATTTTCGGCTGGGCAATCTAGCGTGTTTCGGCAGTTATGCCTACATCAAAGCATCACTGAAATACTATTGCATTAAAAACAGGCTTAACCTAATTCAAAATTAGGTCTACTAAGGATATTGATTATTTTACTGATTTGCCTTATTGTTTATTTGTTTACAGATGACGTGAATATTCGCAGGTCTGGCTCGCCGAAGTCTCCCTTCCAGCTGATCACCGACAGGTAAGATATTTCAAACCTCATCGTGACATTATGTCAAGTGTCATCTATATTATAATCATCCAGTAGGCCTAAATTAACCTTTTAACCCGCCGTTAAAGGCCGTTTCACCTGACGGAATGGCTTGTCACAGCTCGAGCTCATAAATCATCTGAAGAGATCTAATCGGTCTAGTTTAACGGCTTTTAACGCCTCACTAGACACCGTTTAATACGGCCAACAGGGGTGGAACGGGTGCCATTGACTTATCATCGTTCACGCAATTTAAATAATCTACCCTAAATTTATTCACGCCTTGCCAGTGAATACACATATGTTGAGGGAGGATATGAAATAGGTCTGATAGCAATATCGTTATAGGAAATGAATTATTCAATGTCACACTCATTTAAATTTTCTGACGTTTGTATTTTCTTTTCTCTTCATCAAAAGATCTCACCACGGAACCGCGCAGCGCGCTCTCTCGACCATTTCCACAATATGAAGAGTGAAGAGTTATCATCGGAGAATAATCTGGAATAATTATTTAACGAAGAACAATTTATCGAATAGTCTACTATTTTTGAGAGTGAAACTTAAGATTCAACTCGTCAGATTTTAAAACAGTAGGCCTATATGATGCGAGACAAGATTCATAGCCTATAGGCCTGTTTTTGATCACACACATGTTCCGTATTGCCATTTATACTGGCAATGTTTGTCTTTGCTGTGTATGTTTGTTTTCTGTTTTATTTTCTATGAAAAAGTTATCGACATGTAAATAATTTGTTTAAAGGATATATTTTTGAGAAATAAACTTAATCGTGGTCATAGACTTTGATTTATTTTTATATTCTTCATCCAGTAGCCTACGCCCCAGTCTTATCAAATATATCGTTTTCCATGTTGCATGATTTATAACGTTGATGATGATGATAAACCATAGCCAATGTTACATCATTGGGGCTGCAGGTAGTTTAGCGTTTGAGAGCGTTGGGCCAGTAACTAAAAGGGTGCTGCTTCGAATACCCGGGCCGATTTGGCGAAAAATCTGTTGATGTGCCCCCGAGCAAAGGTACTTAACTCTAATTGCTCCTGGATAAGAGCGTCTGCTAAATGACAAACATGTAAATAATTGAAAATGTGTGCAGCATTTGGCCAATAACCCAATGTAACCGAAGCTCTTCAATTGGCTTTGTCATTCAGGTGAGGTATTATGTGAAAAAACGAGACAGCTAGGTAAACACTCACCATATGTAAATTTCACATATGAAGTGTTTCAAAAACCTTTGAAATGAATGTAGCAACATGTAAAGTGTTCCAAAAACACATGATTTTCTATGTGAAATTTTACATGAAATCGTGTGATTTTTCCACATGTGAAATCATGTGTTTTTTCTGTAAGAGTCTACAATGACATTATTTCTTCAATGTGACTGCCTTGGTACTTTGGGTGCCAACATGGCGCTCGTTCAAATTCTAAATGTGGAACGCAGTTTGCTTAACTGTAGAGGCCTATTTCCCTGGCTCTCCACTCTCCCTCCCACGTTTCATCCCGGATTAGCCTCTTAGAGCCCGGATGATGCAGCCTCTGAAATATGGATCAGAGAAGAGGAAAGGCCATCAGCCAGTATGGGGGCTGGGTGGGTGTGTGTGTGTGTGTGTGTGTGTGTGTGTGTGTGTGTGTGTGTGTGTGTGTGTGTGTGTGTGTGTGTGTGTGTGTGTGTCTGTGTGATATGGGGGTCACTCATGAAGCCATCGTGACCTCCACAAGCCCAGCAGGGTCTCAACAGCTTAGAGAGAGAGAGAGAGAGAGAGAGAGAGAGAGAGAGAACAGGGTCTGGGGGAGAGTAGGATAAAGGGAAGAAAAGGAGAGATGTGGGGGGGGGC
The DNA here is from genome assembly GCF_016432855.1 of Salvelinus namaycush. Lineage (NCBI taxonomy): Eukaryota > Metazoa > Chordata > Actinopteri > Salmoniformes > Salmonidae > Salvelinus > Salvelinus namaycush. The sequence continues at coordinate 17,406,494 of NC_052333.1, read as the reverse complement.
ATTTTTATCTCAATATCAAATTCTTTATGGGTAACAACTAGGTACCTTACTGTGATTGTTTTCAATTAAAATGGTCAAAAAGAAACAAAAATAGCTTCTTAGCAAAGAACAATTTCTCAAGCAAGAATCTTGCTAGGACTGTCTGGCAGTAGTCTGGGAGGGGAAAAATAAAAACTAGCTGTTATAGGCAGAGAGGTTTGGAACTCTCTTATTGGTCTATTAACTAATTTACCGCCTGATGATGTCCCACCAAAAAAAGCTGACATTTCAGCTCTTACACTAAAAGGGCGTTATCATCATTTTCTCAATTTCACAGTATTATTTCATTCTCATAGTGTGGAAATATATATAAAACACAGGCAAATCACATTTTGACTGCACTGGGCCTTTAAAGGGGAGGCCAATACATGCCAAGGACATGAATGCCTACACAGCACATATTTGGGATGTGAGAAAGTCATGGTTGATTTATGCCATGTCACTGGTGTGTCACTGATGAAATAAGGGACAGCCTGAACACATTTGGAGATACAGAGCAGCAGCAGATCTCCATGTGTTATGCACTGGGCTAAACGCCACAACATTCTTACTGTCTTACTGTATTGATGATATACATATCTGATGTAGCCTGACACACATTTCATGATCCTAATCAAATGAGATCCAGGAGAATTGCACTTTTTGAATTTCATATATTGCATTGATTATCACTCTTGAGCTGATGCTTATTGACTGTGCATCGGGGAGAACAACGGCCTTTAACTGTGACTGTATTCACAATATAGCATGGTCTCTGAATTGTACTTTACCGCTTAAATATGTCGTGAGTAAAGGGTTTATATTGGTACAAAAATGGAATAATCAATTTATTTAAAAAACTGTCTAATATGTATCTAGAACTACAAGTACTGCATCTACAAACACATGCACTATAGCAGGGGTACTCAAGTACTATTTGAGAAGGTCCGGTTACACAAATTTCCTAGGTGGCAAAGGCCCGGATGGATAATGTAATTTATTGGCGTAGTAACAAACCCCCACCTTGCAACCCATGCAACCCCAAACTGTCCACAACCCTCTTGTTGGCGGAGAGAACATTTTGCATTTTTAAAGCTAATTTCCCACAATTCTACACATTTTGCATTGGGCAGAGATTTTTTTTTCTGTTTTAATGCTCATGTCCTGCAATTCTACGCATTCTTCCAATTCTTATGTGTGTTTATATGATACCAGAGGTCGAAGCCTGACCGAGTAAAATAAATAAATAAAATAAACTACATGTACTGAATCTACAACTAAATGTACTATATTATCTAGAACTACATGTACTATAGTATCTACAACTATATGTACTATAGTTTCTAGAACTACATGTACTGCATCTACAACTACGTGTACTATAGTATCTAGAACTACATGTACTATAGTATCTACAACTACATGTACTATAGTATCTAGAACTACATGTACTATAGTATCTAGAACTACATGTACTATAGTATCTAGAACTACATGTACCATAGTATCTAGAACTACATGTACTATAGTATCTAGAACTACATGTACCATTGTATCTAGAACTACATGTACTATAGTATCTAGAACTACATGTACTATAGTATCTACAACTACATGTACTATAGTATCTAGAACTACGTGTACTATAATATCTAGAACTACATGTACTATAGTTCCTAGAACTACATGTACTGCATCTACAACTACATGTACTATAGTATCTAGAACTACATGTACTGCATCTACAACTACATGTACTATAGTATCTAGAACTACATGTACTATAGTATCTACAACTATATGTACTATAGTATCTAGAACTACATGTACTATAGTATCTAGAACTACATGTACTATAGTATCTAGAACTACATGTACCATAGTATCTAGAACTACATGTACTATAGTATCTAGAACTACATGTACCATTGTATCTAGAACTACATGTACTATAGTAGTATGCAACTGGTCTCTTGTTTTCACAACCATAATGTATGAACAATATTCTGTTCTATTTCACACACGCGCACACACACACACACACACACACACACACACACACACACACACACACACACACACACACACACACACACACACACACACACACACACACACACACACACACACACACACACACACACACACACACACACACACACTGGTCTTTTATCAGAGGGCAATATTCAGGGATGGGCAGCTGGAGTTGACTTATGTGGTTTTAGTGGAATGTCAGCAAGGCACTGAGTCTGTACAATGGCTGTGTTGACACTGAATTTAAACTCTGCTCTAATTTAACCTGATCATAAACTGCTTATAAACTATTATAACGTAGGTAGTTCACAATGAAACAAATGTTTAGTAATGATATTATATGTTCAGTTAATGAAGACCATCAGGCCACCAGGTGTCTTGTTAATCATATTTTTTCTCATCTGACCTGCCTGGTTAAAGGATATAAACGTTAAAGAAAAGAAATAGAAGATATTAAATGGTGAATGATGAAAGGATGTCATATACTGTATGACTAAACTATTAACGTCAAACAGGGAGGGAAACGATCGTTCCACTTCCTTGGAAAAACAAACCTCTTTAATTTAGCGTAAATATGGAATGTGTAATGATATATATTATACTGGGTTAAATTGACTGTTTGTTATGTGATATCAGCTACTGCACCTTGGCAGGTGTGCTGTCAGTCAAAGACAGAGGTCTGTGTGTGTGTAGGGAAGTCTGGATTTAGTGAAATGACACCTCAAACACAGTGGGAAATGAAAGGATGGAGGGTGAAGGATTGAGTATGGAGGGAAGGAGGAATAGAGGGATAGAGGGATGGATGGATGAATGTCATGGATCTTTCAACCTTACCATAGCCAGACACATCAGAGTGTGGTGGAAATGCTCAGCTAATGGTTTTTAGATTGATATTCAATACTATTGCAATGTGTAGTATTTCTATTCACTCCCAACAAGCATATTGTTTACCTTTATTTAACCAGGTAGGTCAATAAACAACAGCGTCTTATTCTCAAATTGTAATCAGCTAAGGGGAGTCTTCTTGTTATTTTGATAATACCTGAATAACCATTCTAAGATTATTTTGTATGATGTTTATGTTTTTGTGTGGACACTGAAAAGTGTCTGGCCGGGATTCCATCTGATCATGGGTTTTCAACAATGCGGCTTTTAGGTCATTTCCAATTGAGCCCCCATATGTAGCATTTACCTCTGAAAACGCAGAAATATTGCCTTTGAAAGCATCATTGTCGACAATCCACGATTGGTTTGAATCCCAGCTTATATTTAATTATTGACCAGAATGATAATGTGAGAGGCAACAGAAGAGCCTAATAAATCAGTGCTAACTGCTAAGTATGAATAAATCCGTGTTAACTGGTAATTATAAATAAATCAATGCTAACTGGTAAGTATTAATAAATCAGTGCTAACTGCTAAGTATGAATAAATCAGTGTTAACTGGTAACTATAAATAAATCAATGCTAACTGGTAAGTATTAATAAATCAGTGTTAACTGCTAAGTATGAATAAATCAGTGTTAACTGGTAATTATAAATAAATCAATGCTAACTGGTAAGTATTAATAAATCAGTGTTAACTGCTAAGTATGAATAAATCAGTGTTAACTGGTAATTATAAATAAATCAATGCTAACTGGTAAGTATTAATAAATGAGTGTTAACTGCTAAGTATTAATAAATGAGTGTTAACTGCTAAGTATTAATAAATGAGTGTTAACTGGTAATTAATAATAAACCAGTTCTAACTGGTAAGTATTAATACATCAGTGCTAACTGGTAAGTATTAATAAATCGGTTCTAACTGGTAAGTATTAATAAATCAGTGCTAACTGGTAAGTATTAATAAATCAGTGTTAACTGGTAAGTATTAATGAATCAGTGCTAACTGGTAAGTATTAATACATCAGTGTTAACTGCTAAGTATGAATTAATCAGTTCTAACTGGTAAGTATTAATAAATCAGTGTTAACTGGTAATTATAAATACATAAATGCTAACTGGTAAGTATTAATAAATCAGTGTTAATTGCTAAGTATGAATAAATCAGTGCTAACTTGTAATTATAAATAAATCAATGCTAACTGGTAAGTATTAATAAATCAGTGTTGTAATTATAAATAAATCAATGCTAACTGGTGAGTATTAATAAATCAGTGTTAACTGCTAAGTATGAATAAATCAGTGCTAACTGCTAAGTATTAATAAATCAGCGTTAACTTGTAATTATAAATAAATCAATGCTAACTGGTAAGTATTAATAAATCAGTGTTAATTGCTAAGTATGAATAAATCAGTGTTAACTGGTAAGTATTAATAAATCAGTGCTAACTGGTAAGTATTAATAAATCAGTGCTAACTGGTAAGTATTAACAAATCAGTGCTAACTGGTAAGTATTAATAAATCAGTGCTAACTGGTAAGTATGAATAAATCAGTGTTAACTGGTAATTATAAGTAAATCAATGCTAACTGGTAATTAAAAATAAATCAATGCTAACTGCTAAGTATTAATAAATCAGTGTTAACTGCTAAGTATGAATAAATCAGTGTTAACTGGTAAGTATTAATAAATCAGTGCTAACTGGTAAGTGTTAATAAATCAGTGCTAACTGGTAAGTATTAACAAATCAGTGCTAACTGGTAAGTATTAATAAATCAGTGCTAACTGGTAAGTATGAATAAATCAGTGCTAACTGGTAAGTATTAATAAATCAGTGCTAACTGGTAAGTGTTAATAAATCAGTGCTAACTGGTAAGTATTAACAAATCAGTGCTAACTGGTAAGTATTAATAAATCAGTGCTAACTGGTAAGTATTAATAAATCAGTGCTAACTGGTAAGTATTAATAAATCAGTGCTAACTGGTAAGTGTTAATAAATCAGTGCTAACTGGTAAGTATTAACAAATCAGTGCTAACTGGTAAGTATTAATAAATCAGTGCTAACTGGTAAGTATTTATAAATCAGTGTTAACTGGTAAGTATTAATAAATCAGTGCTAACTGGTAAGTATTAATAAATCAGTGCTAACTGGTAAGTATTAACAAATCAGTGCTAACTGGTAAGTATTAATAAATCAGTGCTAACTGGTAAGTATTAATAAATCAGTGTTAACTGGTAAGTATTAATAAATCAGTGCTAACTGGTAAGTATTATGCCACTACCTGCACGCTTAGAAAAAAGGTGCTACCTAGAACCTAAAAGGGTTATTCGAATGTCCCCATTGGAGAACCCTTTGAAGAACCATTTTTGGTTCCAGTCAGAATCCTTTTGGGTTCCATGTAGAACACTTTCCACAGAGGGTTCTATATGGAATCCAAAAGGGTTCTACCTGAAACCAAAAAGGGTTTTTCTATCGGGACAGCCGAAGAACCATTTTGGAACCCTTTTGTCTAAGAGTGCCTAAGTGTTAAAGTTAATACTGTATTCTCTTAGCCTGGAGAATACAGTCTCACTGCAGAATCTGACATTTGTCCATAAACGGCACATTTGTAAGGTTAAGTTTAGCAATTAATTCTGAAGGGTTAAGTTAGGGGTTATTGTTTGGGATATGCTTGCCCTAGAAAAACCCAAGCCGACTTGATGGTAATAGTGCTCACTGTTGCCCCTAGTGGCCAATTTTGAAATAATCGCCCGACATCCTGCTTACCTGAATGTACGTCGAATTCCGCAGTGGATCTTGAGTGACCTGGCTGAATATTAAGTGTTACCTAGCAGAGAGAGACGTGGGATAGGAGAGACCACTGTGTGTCCAGTGGGGTATGGATATCTATCCCATCATACCTTGCTTATCTGATGCTCTGGTGAAGGCTTAATCCCTCCCCTCCTTCACGCTGGAGACATCTATATTACTGTTATCTCACACACACACACACACACACACACACACACACACACACACACACACACACACACACACACACACACACACACACACACACACACACACATAGACACACACACAGACACACACACACATCTGAAGGAGTAGATCACTGTGTTTGAGGTGCCAATCTCTGAGGAGCAGCTGTAGCCTTAAGCCAATATGGAGATCCAAAGGAAGTCCCTCACTCTGACCTCCTCGCCCCCCACACACAGTGCACTGATCCTGGGGAACAAGAGGAGAGGAAGGGGGTGGGATCCATTTAGCTAGTGGAACTTCAAACACTCTTTCTTGTGTTGTGTATATTTAAAAAATATATATGTTTAGGTTTTAATGTAATACACACTGTTATATAATGAAATAGAATATTATGGAGAAATAGCTGGCATTCTAAGCATGCCCTGCTGGGAAATATGATGGTTTAAATAAATATTCAATAGAAAAGACTCATCAGTGGGTCAATGGAGAGACGGTCTCCCTGGGTTGGATTTGCATGGCTTTTAAATTAACACAAATACAGAGATATATTTATAGAAGATGGTGTGTGCCAGTAAGCACTCAACCCCAATTATAGTCCCCCCGCACCCACCTCACACACACACACGCTAACACACAAGCGAACACTCACAGGCACACACACATTTCTGGAGTGAGCACAAACAGCCCTATTGATCTTGTGTTAATAGGCTAGCACCATAGAGAGTGCAGAGAGAGGTGCTTGAGGCTAATAGCTCCATAATTACTCAATTACAAAGAGAAAGCTCTATACACGGATACCAAAAGCTACTTATGACGCTGGTGTTATAAAAACAAACACACACAGGCATGAACGGTGTGTGTGTGTGTGTGTGTTTGTGTACGCATATGTGTGTATGTGTGTGTGTGTATGAGTGTATGTGTGTGTGAGGGGTGAGTGTTAGTGTGTTAATCAGCTAAGATAAGACATCAGTGAGAGGTGAGAAGATGATTGAGAAAGGAAAATTAGCATAAAGTTGGTTCAGATGCAAGCTTATACTGCCATCTACTGGTCAGCATGGGAACATGCACTTTATCCTACTGGACTGATGTACGCATGCCCTGTTTTTCTATGTATTTAAATGGAATGCACTGTCTTGTGTTTGAAATTATTTTAATGTGCTTGTATGTATCGGTCACCACAAAGGAAGTTCCCTCAGGGAAAATTAAATTATTTGAAGTATTAGTCTATTCTGTGTTCAAAGGCAGTGACCCACTTACTCCCACATCATTCACCCTCCCTCCCTCCATTGCCTTGTTCACATTCCTTGTCTGGTCTTCTCCCTGGTGGGTGTAAAGCAGTGGCGGATTTAGGTATAGGCGACATGGGCAGCCGCCCAGGGGCAACATCTTACCGGGGGCGGCACAGGGCACCCGCACCCAAAAAATCGGAATGGTGACATTTGTGCGATTGGTTTTCTATCTCTCATTTGCATGTCACGTCAATGATATCATGTCACTGTGTGGGACTGTGGGTCAATTATCCTTGTCGGAGTGGGCGCCATGATTCTAGTTTGTGAGCTAGGCAGGCTACTGCCTGGGAAGGTCTCCCACTCAGAAGTACGAGATGGGGAGGGCGGCGGGGGTAGGTTGACCTCAGGCCTCCCCACTGGAAGCCCGAGGTAGGGGGAGCGGGGGAATCTATCAAATAGTGCACCAACTTTGTACAGTACTAATGCAATTAGTAAAATCAGTCACACTACGAAATGTTACCAAATAAACCACAATTCATTCATAATAATGTGAATATATAGTTTCACAGACATATTGTTGCATTTTTTTCTGGTTTGTGCGAAATCGTTAAAAATAATATAAAACCAATCTGCACATCCCCAAAGGGAATTGGTTTAGTCTTGACTCTTGGTTGACAGTGTTGGTGGATGGGTAATGTATTAAAGCTCGAGTGCCAAATCAACACAAATTTGTTTCTATTTGTCTTTGTTACTTCTTTTTGATATTTATGAGTCTTATTTTTGTATATATTTATATAGTTGTAAATGTTATGATTATTTATTTGTGTTGTTCCAAATGTCTGAATAAAAATTACAGGGCGCTGAAGGGGGGGCTGAAGGGGGGGCTGAAGGGGGGGGGGGGGGGCTGAAGTGGGGGTTCGCCCAGGGAGCCATACAAGCTGGAACCGCCACTGGGTGTAGGTAATGAACATGAAGATTCCAGTACACATGGCCTACCAGTGACGGAAAGGAGTGGAAGACAGATACAGTCACATCCAAAATAATTGGTACCTTTGTTTAAAGATAAGCAAAAAAGACTGTATAAAATAAATAATACAAATACTGAGCTACAATACATGCTCAATAAGTGGGAAAATTATACAATTTTATACTAGCACAATTTCACAGAGAAAAATAATATGTTTAGTGATAAACCAAAATTAAAGTAATAAAAAAAAGATGTCAAAATGATTGCTACCCTGGTTTTCAATACTCCAGCAACCTACCGTTGCGAGGATAACGACACAGCCTTTTTCTATAATGTTTTATGAGATTGGAGAACATGTTGGAATGGATCTTAGACCATTCCTGATTCCTCTATACATAATCTTTCTATATTGTTGATATCCTTTGGTTTGCGCCCTCTTCAATTCAAACCACAGGTTTTCAATGGGGTTCAGGTCCAGAGACTGAGATGGCAATTGCAAAATTTACATTTGAGTCACTTAGCAGATGCTCTTATCCTTATATTTTGCAGTAGGTATGAGGTTCTTTTCTGCATATCCATCTTTCTTTCAATGCCAAATCCACCACTGGTGTGCATGGCCAAAGAGCTCTATTTTAGTCTCATCTGACCATAGCACCCAATTCCAATCCATGTGCCAATGCCGTTTAGTAAACTCTAGGCATTTACATTTGTTGGTTGTTCCCAATAAATTATTTTTTTCTGGCAACCCTTCCAAATAGCCTATTGGCATGGAGGTCGGATCTAAATGGAGATTTGAAGACTTGGTGACCCCAAGATTCAACCAAGTTCTGTAATTCTCCAACTGTGGCCCTTAGACTTTTCTTTGCCTCCTGAACAATTTTCCTCACTCCGTGTGAGGACAAAATACACATGCTTCCTCTACCAGGCAAGTCCACCACTGTTTTTTCAGTTGTTATTTTGTACTCATTGCCTAATTTATGAAAGTCAACAACCACTTGTCTCTTTATTGTGAGTTTTCCCCATGGTGATGGATGACAAAGGGATTTTACATGCATGTTACCTCATTTTTATACCCAAGTGTCGCATACACATATTACATTTCCTTAAACTGAGATTAATTGAAAAACAGAAGAATGCTAATGCAGATTTAATTTTGCTTGTTTCATTTGATTTATAATAATCTTTAGGGGTGCCAATCATTTTGACACCTATCTTTTCTCTGAGCAACAATATAAAAATATAGTAAAACCATCTATATTTCCTATTTACAATATAGCTTATTATAAATCTTTCTTTTTTTTGCTAATCTATATCAATAGTGCCAATAATTTTGGAGGTGACCGTAGCAGTTACTGGAGAGACTGGGGTTCAGTATTTGGCCAGCAGAGGGCGTCCAAGGCTCAGTTATGTTATTGGACAGAGTCCTTCAACCTCTGCTGGAGGCTATAGGAATTCTGGTATATATTTATTAGTGCATGCACACCATAGCAAACCGCAACAAAACGTTGTGCAGTGGAAAACGATTTGCATCGAAAACAAGAGTTTCTATTAAAAACACATTCAGGTAGGTCCCTCTACTTTTCGCCCAGTTCGCTTCTGTTTGGTTCCTAGTGAATACACCCCTGCTGTGCTTGGTTGTTTTATGCCATAGAGAAAGGGCTGTCGTTATGAAGTATTCAACGCCCTGTGATCTCTTTGAAAAGACCATAACCTCCAAAGAGAGAGTGGTGGTGGGGGATTATAATGGAGAGCAGTGTAGACTATAGTCCCTCACAGTATCTGGAAAACACATCCATAGCATTGAGTAGCATGATCAGGGCATGTGGGGCAAAAAATGCCTTAATTTTGGCATTAATATGTGTCACATATCAATTCGTAAATAATGTAACAAAAACCAAAAAAATATATAATTGAGTTATTAAAGCCACATACAAACCTGGTCTCTTTTTTGTTTTCTTGAGTAAGGCAGCTCCAAAATGCAGATATTTCAGCCTAGCTCAGTGCTTTCTGTGGTGGAGGGGCAAGCCAGCAGAAAATACGGAGCGTTGCGCCGTGATGGGATCAGTGTTCTGTCACTCATGGGGACACTACGTCACCGCCAAGTCCAAGGGTAGAGCTAGGCCCTCTAGCCCCTTGGGTGCTGCCATAGAGTTACATTAGAAGTGCCCACCCAAGAAGGCTCAAGGTCATTGGCCACAGATAAAATAATGTCAAATCACGTTATATCTACAGTAGCTTTGATTGGACTGATCATGTCAACATCATACTTTCAAAATCTTAGCTAGCAGTCATCACCATGAATCAAGTCGACAATCTACTGGCAAATCCTTTTCAATCCTTGTCATATGAAGATAAATTATAGATAAAACGTATCATTGCTCATCGGCCATAAACATTACACCACAAGTTCGAAATCGCAAGTTCAACAATGAGTGGTTTGGAAGGAATCAGTGGCTAACTGCAAGCATTGCAAAGCAATCATTAGCATGTTATTCAGTGGAGTGGCTGTATGGTCCCAAATCTGGGATTATGAGTCTCTTTTCCTAGTTTAAAATGATAAACATTCAACATTGGCCATGCTGTCAATGAAGCATGATTTGTGCCGCGCTCAAAACAACTGCTTACTTGGAACTGCAAAATTTAACTTTAGTGAGTTCAAGACAACTGGGAACTCGGGAACAACTAGCACCGACTGGGAAAATATGTTTTGAACTTTCATCCAACTCGGAATTGTAAATTGGGAACTATTTCTAGAGCCACGACCTGAAGATCACTGACATCATGACCTTTTTTTCTTAGAGTTCCCAGTTGTCTTGAAAACACCATAAATCCAGAGAATGACAGACTTTGATGACACAGTCTGATGACAAAATTTACCCACGAAGGACCGCCGTGCCACCTTCCTGTTCAAGTGAGCACAGCACAACAAGGTGAGTCCAAACTTGTCTTGTATGCTGCTACATAAATGATGTAATATGCCAGGGAGATATGTATACTGTAGCTAAGAAAGTAATACTAAGTGTATGTTATGTAGTATGCTGTTAGTGTCACACCCTGATCAGTTTCACCTGTCCCTTGTTATTGTCTCCACCCCCTCCAGGTGTCGCTTGCTTTCCCCAGTGTATTTATCCCTGTGTTTCCTGTCTCTCTGTGCCAGTTCGTCTTGTATGTTTCCAAGTCAACCAGCGGTTTCCCCGTTCTCCTGCTTTTTGCATTCTCCTTTTTCTAGTCCTCCTGGTTTTGACCCTTGCCTGTTTCTGGACTTTGTACCCACCTGCTTGACCTTTCTGCCTGCCTTGACCATGAGCCTGTCCGCCACTCCTTCTGGACTTTGATCTGGTTTTGACCTTTTTTCCTGTCCACGACCATTCTCTTGTCTACCCCTTTGGATTAATAAACATTGTAAGACTCCAACCATCTGCCTTCTGTGTCTGCAGTTGGGTCTCGGCTTGTGCCTTGATAGTTAGTAGCCCATGTGCCTCACCCTAATAATTTGGTATATTTTCACCTCTTAATTTCGCCTATTGTTCTGACTTGGTGGTGATTATATACCCTATAATCCTGTTTTTGAGAAATGTAATCATCGAATATTGTAAGAGCTTTCATTATCTGCTTATATGCCCCCTTTATTTATCCTACGGTTCTGACTTGGTGTACAGGGAGAATACTGTAAGAATGGCCCATGTTCTGAATTATGTCGCTGTATATTTCAAAAGTACTGAACAAATATTTATATTGACTACGTCCGTCCTAGCTCGCTCATTAATGTCTTAATCGAAATGACGGATTGCCTCTTATCTGCTTGTCGTCCCCTTGTGCCATAGTTTGTACATCTCAATTGACAGAAACCACTTTTTTTTTTTTAAAGCAAGTCAGCCATATCAGCTATGTTTTTTTTTAAAGACAGTAAATGAGGCTGAATGAACTGTTTTGCTGCCATTCAAGGCTCCTCTGATAGCCAGGTGTAGCAGTGGTATAGTGCAATTAATGTATTTGTTTAGTGTTGTGTAGTGGCTTTGCTGGCATGCATCCTGCACTATTTATTTATTAATACTTTTTTTTGCCCCACCAAGATTTACATGCTTAGATCACCACTGAGCATGATGTACTACAGTACCCATAATGCTCTGATCAACATATCCGGTTCTATCTTAGAAAATATGTTCCTGTTGCTAACATAATGTAGTGACATTGAAAAACGTGTCACTCTGAAACCACACGATAATGCTGCTAGTGGAGCTTCTGAGAGTCAGTGTCATTTATCCTCCTGTTAGAGATGGCAGCAGGCCAGAGTACTGTCCAACAAGATCAAATGTTACCGTACTCCTAAGATAGTGCATTACTTTAGACCAGGGCCCATAGAGGGGCGAAGAAGGAAGGGAGGGAGGCAGAGAGTGAAGAGGAGTGACAGAGGGTGAAGGAGGGGGGAAATAAATGGATGGAGACGAGAGGAGGGAGTGAGAACAGAGGAGGAGTGGCAGAGAAAAGGGATAGTGGGAGTGAGATGAGGGCACAGGAAGGGGAAATTAAGAACATAGTGAGTGGGGGAGAAAAGATTAGGGAGGAAGGAGAGAGGGAGACAGAGAGGAAAAAGGTTAGGTTAGAGGGAAATTATATCCGGGATGCACTGTTGCATTTTTATCAGTCTGGATAGAAGAGAGAGGAGGGGAGAGAGAGGAGAGAGAGCGAGAGAGGAGTGCAGATGAGGATAGGGGAGAGATAGACGGAGCGAGGCAGAGAAAAACAAGTTGTCCTTTACCGATGAGGTGAGGCAAGCGCTACCTGCCTGCCTGTTCTGTTCTGTGTGTTGGTCCCCATGGTGACTAGACAGCTAAAATGATCAACATGCAACAGGACATCCAGTACTCACTCAGTCACTCAGTCACTCAGTCAGTCACTTCTCTCCTTTCGCTCACTCTTTCTCTCCACCGCTCTCTCTATTCATTCTTCCCCATTTCTATTATATACATGTTTATCTTCTCTCTTCTTCTTCTTCCTTTATCATCAATTTCCCCATTCTCCTCTTTGTCTCTCTTCATTTTGTCTCCCCCTCCTCTCCCTATCTCCCCCCTCCATCCCTCTTCTCTCTCCCTCCCTCCCTCTGCCTCCTGCCCTTCTCTATCTCTCTCATCCCACAGTGAATGTGACCCAGGGGCTAAATAGATGATCTAATTCCAGTTCTGATTCAGATTCTCAGGCCTCTCCTCCAATACAATATTAATCACATTGTCTGGGCATGTGTGTTATAGTGAGTGCATGCATGTGTGTGGGAGGATGGTCTTGGTTAGTGACTTTAGTAATACAAGACACTCTCAAGGTCAAACGCTTAATGTCTGGTGCTTCGTTACGTGTGTGTGCGTGTGTGTGTGCGCCAAGATCTTCATTAATGACCTCCTTCTCCCAGCTATCAGATTGTCATGACAACCCTGTACCAATGCAAATCACCATCTCGTTCATAGAAGAGAGAGAGTGTTCTGAATAAGAATTAGAATGTTAGTTCTGTTCATTTGTCTCACACCTTAACGTATTCTATTGCTGTGGCGATGTAAATCTCCACCACTTCCCTAGCAGGACCTAGCTAATGTAGCTCATCTACAGTGCCTTGCAAAAGTAGTCACCCCCTTGGCGCTTTTCCTATTTTGTTTCATTACAACCTGTAATTAAAATGTATTTTTATTTGGATTTCATGTAATGGGCATTCACAAAATAGTTGAAATTGGTGAAGTGAAATGAAAAAAATAACTTGTGTCAAAAAATTTCAAATGGAAAATGTGCATATGAAGCCCCTAAATAAGATCTGGTGCAACCAATTAACCTTCAGAAGTCACATAATTAGTGAAATAAAATCCACCTGTGTGCAATCTAAGTGTCACATGATCTCAGTGTACATATACACCTGTTCTGAAAGGCCCCAGAGTCTGCAACACCACTAAGCAAGGGACATCACTAAGCAAGCGGCACTATGAAGACCAAGGAGCTCTCCAAACAGGTCAGGGGCAAAGTTGTGGAGAAGTACAGATCAGGGTTGGGTGATAAAAAAATATCAGAAACTTTGAACATCCCACGGAGCACCATTATTAAAAAACGGAAAGAACATGGCACCACAACAAACCTGCCAAGAGAGGACCGCCCACCAAAACTCACGGACCAGGCAAGGAGGGCATTAATCAGAGGCAACAAAGAGACCAAAGATAACCCTGGAGGAGCTGCAAAGCTCCACAGCAGAGATTGGAGTATCTGTCCATAGGACCACATTAAGCCGTACACTCCACAGAGCTGGGCTTTATGGAGGAGTGGTCAGAAAAAAGCCATTGCTTAAAGAAAAAAATAAGCAAACACATTTGGTGTTCACCAAAAGGCATGTGGGAGACTCCCCAAACATATGGAAGAAGGTACTCTGGTCAGATGAGACTAAAATTGAGCTTTTTAGCCATCAAGGAAAACAATATGTCTGGCACAAACCCACCACCTCTCATCACCCCGAGAACACCATCCCCACAGTATAGCATGGTGGTGACAGCATCATGCTGTGGGGATGTTTTTCATCGGCAGGGACTGGGAAACTGGTCAGAATTGAAGGAATGATAGATGGCGCTGAATACAGGGAAATTCTTGAGGGAAACCTGTTTCAGCCTTCCAGAGATTTGAGACTGGGATGGAGGTTCACCTTCCAGCAGAACAATGACCCTAAGCATACTGCTAAAGCAACACTCGAGTGGTTTAAGGGGAAACATTTAAATGTCTTGGAATCGCCTAGTGAAAGCCCAGACCTCAATCCAATTGAGAATCTGTGGTATGACTTAAAGATTGCTGTACACAGTGGAACCCATCCAACTTGAAGGAGCTGGTGCAGTTTTGCCTTGAAGAATGGCCAAAAATCCCAGTGGCTAGATGTGCCAAGCTTATAGAGACATGCCCCAAAATACTTGCAGCTGTAATTGCTGCAAAAGGTGGCTCTACAAAGTATTGACTTTGGCGGGTGAATAGTTATGCACGCTCAAGCTTTCTCTTTTTTTGTCTCATTTCTTGTTTGTTTCCCAATAAAAAATATTTTACATCTTCAAAGTGGTAGGAATGTTGTTTAAATCAAATGAAACAAACCCCCCAAAATACATTTTAATTCCAGGTTGTAAGGCAACAAAATAGGAAAAATGCCAAGGGGGTGAATACTTTCACAACCTACTGTATTATGGGATGGAAAACAGAGATTGAGTGGAGGAGTAAGGGTACACATTAGGCCCTCGTGATGGGTGACATTAGTATCAGTTAATACAGCGGTAATTGTGTGTGTGTGTGCTAAATTACTTAAATGTGAAATGTAAATGTTATTTTAGGGGAATGGTTTTACACAGGGATGGAGTATAGAGCAGGGAGACATACCCAATGGAACAGGGGGTAGCTAGTTGACGGGATAAATATAGAATAGAATGCTTTAGATTGAGTCATAGCCTAGCTCTAACACACACACACACACACACACACACACACACACACACACACACACACACACACACACACACACACACACACACACACACACACACACACACACACACACACACACACACACACACACACATGCAGACAGGCACACATGCTTACACAAACTGATAACTCATAAAGTGAGCCTGAACAGTGTGCCTTTACAGCCATATTAGATAGATAAGTAGGGAACTGCATGTAACCATCTGAAGGACAAGTCACCAAGGGCAGAAAGGAAGGAAGAAGGTTTCAGGTTTGGAACGCAGCCAGAAAACAAGTGTAATGGATGTGGTTCCATGATTATGATTAGTAACCTTGTCAGAGACTTGATGCTAATGTCTAGGCTTTAGTTCAGTGGGCTAACACAGTCAAGTTTCAAATTTTATTAGTCGTATGTACAGGATACGCATGATATACATCGTCCAACCAAATGCTTACTGGCAGGTTCCTTCTATACGATGCAACAACAATAAGAAATAATAAAAGATAAGAATACAAACCTACAGTAAACGGCAGTAGAATATCTATATTTTTTAGCATATGTATAATTCAGGAAGGCACTGTTTATAGTCCAATATTCAGATGTGTATTGGAGAAGGGGTGGATGGGGGACAAGTGTATAAACTGAGCAATATAATAAGAGTCTGGTAGCAGCAGTTGTGATGTGTGTAGCATGAATGTGTGTGTGTGTGTGTGTGTGGGTGTGTCTGTGTGGGTGTGTGCATGAGTGAGCGCGGGTGTGCTAAGGTGCAGTCGAACAGTGAATTCCAAAGACAAATTCAACCACAAAGACCAGGAAGGGTTTTCAATGCCTCGTTAAGAATGGCACCTCTTGGTAGATGAGTAAAAAAAAGAAAGACATTGAATATCTCTTTGAGCATGGTGAATTTATTATCATTTTGGATGGTGTATCCATACACCCAGTCTAGTCAAATGTTATTTGTCACGTGCGCCGAATATAATAGGTGTAGACCTTACCGTGGAATGCTTACTTACAAGCCCTTAACTAACAATGCAGTTCAAAAATAGAGTTAAGAAAATATTTTCTAAATAAACATAAGTAAAAAAATAACAAATCTAATCAATGAAAAGGTATCAAAAGAAACTAACATAACAGTAACGAGGGTATATACAGGGGGTACTGGTACTGAGTCAATGTGCGGGGGTACAGGTTAGTTGAGGTAATTTGTAAAGTGATTACGCATAGATAATAAACAGTAGCAACAGTGTAAAAACAAGGGGGGGGGGGGGGTCAATGTAAATAGTCCAGGTGGCCATTTGATTAGTTGTTCAGCAGTCTTATGGCTTGGGGGTAGAAGCTGTTAAGGAGCCTTTTGGTCCTAGACTTGGCACTCCGGTACCGCTTGCCGTGCGGAAGCAGAGAGAACAGTCTATGACTTGGGTGACTGGAGCCTTTGACAATTTTTTGGGCCTTCCTCTGACATCGCTTAGTATATAAGATCAGCAAAAAAAGAAACGTCCCTTTTCAGGACTCTGTCTTTCAAAGATAATTTGTAAAAATCCATATAACTACACAGATCTTCAATGTAAAGGGTTTAAACACTGTTTCCCATGCATGTTCAATGAACCATAAACAACTAATGAACATGCACCTGTGGAACGGTCGTGAAGACACTAACAGCTTACAGACGGTAGGCAATTAAGGTCACAGTTATGAAAACTTAGGACACTAAAGAGGCCTTTCTACTGACTGAAAAACACCAAAAGAAAGATGCCCAGGGTCCCTGCTCATCTGCGTGAACATGCCTTAGGCATGCTGCAATGAGGCATGAGGCCTGCAGATGTGGCCAGGGCAATAAATTGCAATGTCCGTACTGTGAGACGCCTAAGACAGCGCTACAGGGAGACAGGACGGACAGCTGATCGTCCTCGCAGTGGCAGACCACGTGTAACAACACCTGCACAGGATCGGTACATCCGAACATCACACCTGCGGGACAGGTACAGGATGGCAACAACAACTGCCCGAGTTACACCAGGAAAGCACAATCCCTCCATCAGTGCTCAGACTGTCCACAATAGGCCGAGAGAGGCTGGACTGAGGGCTTGTAGGCCTGTTGTAAGACAGATCCTCACCAGACATCACCGGCAACAACGTCGCCTATGGGCACAAACCCACCATCGCTGGACCAGACAGGACTGGCAAAAAGTGCTCTTCACAGACGAGTTGCGGTTTGGTCTCACCAGGAGTGATGGTCGGATTCGCGTTTCTCGTCGAAGGAATGTACTCTGTACTCTGGAGCGGGATCGATTTGGAGGTTGAGGGTCCATCATGGTCTGGGGCAGTGTGTCACAGCATCATCGGACTGAGCTTGTTGTCATTGCAGGTAATCTCAATGCTGTGCATTACAGGGAAGACATCCTCCCTCATGTGGTACCAGCCATACTGCTCGTTCTGTGCATGATTTCCTGCAAGACAGGAATGTCAGTGCTCTGCCATGGACAGCGAAGAGCCCGGATCTCAATCCCATTGAGCATATCTGGGACATGCTGGATTGGAGGGTGAGGGCTAGGGCCATTCCC
Source organism: Salvelinus namaycush (assembly GCF_016432855.1). Taxonomy (NCBI): domain Eukaryota; kingdom Metazoa; phylum Chordata; class Actinopteri; order Salmoniformes; family Salmonidae; genus Salvelinus; species Salvelinus namaycush. The sequence goes on along the minus strand of NC_052333.1, from coordinate 17,388,354 downwards.
CCCAGAAATGTCCGAGAACTTGCAGGTGCCTTGGTGGAAGAGTGGGGTAACATCTCACAGCAAGAACTGGCAAATCTGGTGGACTCCTTTAGGAGGAGATGCACTGAAGTACTTAATGCAGCTGGTGGCCACACCAGATACGGACTGTTACTTTTGATTTTGACCACCCCTTTGTTCAGGGACACATTATTCAATTTCTGTTAGTCACATGTCTGTTGAACTTGTTCAGTTCATGTCTCAGTTGTTTAATCTTGTTATGTTCATACAAATATTTACACATGTCAAGTTTGCTGAAAATAAATGCAGTTGACAGTGAGAGGACATTTCTTTTTTTGCTGAGTTTATGTCCTGGATGTCAGGAAGCTTGGCCCCAGTGATGCACTGGGCCGCCGTACGCACTACCCTCTGTAGTACCTTACGGTCAGATCCCGAGCAGTTGCCATACCAGGCAGTAAACTTAATGATGGTGTTGGAGTTGTGCAGGGAGTACAGGGGGGACTAAGCACGCACCCCTGAGGGGCCCCTGTGTTGAGGATCAACGTGGCAGATGTGTTGTTGCCTACCCTTACCACCTGGGGGCGGCCCATCAGGAAATACAGGAACCAGTTGCAGAGGGCGATGTTTAGTCCCAGGGTCCTTAGCTTAGTGATGAGCTTTATGGGAACTATGGTATTGAAAGCTGAGCTGTAGTCAATGAACAGCATTCACATGTAGGTGTTCCTTTTATCCAGGTGTGAAAAGGCAGTGTGGAGTGCAATTGAGATTGCTTCATCTGTGGATCTCTTGGGGCGGTATGGGAATTGGAGTGGGTCTAGAGTTTCTGGAATGATGGTGTTGATGTGAGCCATGAACAGCCTTTCAAAGCACTTCATGGCTACCGACGTGAGTGCTACGGGGTGGTAATCATTTAGGCAGGTTACCTTCGCTTTCTTGGGCACAGGGACTATAGTGGTCTGCTTGAAACATGTCACTACAAAGATACAGGCATCCTTCCTAACTCAGTTGCCAGAGAGGAAGGAAACCGTTCAGGGATTTCACCATGAGGCCAATAGTGACTTTAAAAAAGTTACATAGTTTAATGGCTGTGATAGGAGGAAACTCAGGATGGATCAACAACATTGTAGTTACTCCACAATACTAACCAAATGACAGAGTGAAAAGAAGGAAGCTTGTAAGGAATAAAAACATTCTAAACATGCATCCTGTTTGAAACAAAGCACTACATTAATACTGCAAAAAATGTAGTAAAGCAATTCAATTTTTTCCTGAATACCAAGTGTTATGTTTGGGGCAAATCCAATACAACACATTACTGAGTACCACTCTCCATATTTTCAAGCATACTGGTGGCTGCATTAAGTTATGGGTATGCTTGTCATCATTAAGGACTGGTGAGTTTTTAAACTAATGGAGTTAAGCACAGGCAAAATCTATGAGGAAAAGCTGGTTCAGTCTGCATTCCTCCAGACACTGGGAGATGTATTCACCTTTATGCAGGACAATAACCTAAAACACAAGGCAAAATCTACACTTTAGTTGCTTACCAAGAAGACTTTGAGACTCTGAGTGGCCGAGTTACAGTTTTGACTTAAATCTGCTTTAAAATCTTTGGCAAGACTTGAAAATGTTTTTCTAGCAATGATCAAGAACCTATTTGACAGAGCTTGAAGAATATTGAAAATAATAATTGGCAATTATTGCACAATCCAGGTGTGCAAAGCTCTTAGAGACTTACCTAGAACGACTCACAGCTGTAATCGCTGCAAAATGTAATTCTATCATGTATTGACTCAGAGGTGTGAATATTAATGTATATGGCATACAGTATTTCTGTATTTCATTTACAAGAAATGTGTGTAGATAGGTGATAAAAAAATATTTAATCAATTCAGAATTCAGTCTCTAACAACAATGTGGAGTAAGTGAAGGGGAGTGAATACTTTCTGAAGGCACTGTATGTGTGTTTATGTGTTTGTGTTTATGTGTATGTGTGTATGTGTGTGTATGTGTATGTGTTTGTGTGTATGTGTGTGTATGTATGTGTTTGTGTATGTGTTTGTGTATGTGTGTGTGTGTTCGTGTGTGTGTTCGTGTGTATGTGTGTGTGTGTTCGTGTGTATGTGTGTGTGTTCTACAGCACCCTGTCTTTGTGTGATAGTAATGTAGAACATAAGGAATCTGATGTAAAATATCATAAACGAAGGAAACATTTTGTCGTCTTTGTAACTCCCTCATAGTGTACTGTACTGTAGGTCTAGTATACTGTAATATACTATACTGTACTGTAGGTCTAGTATACTATTCTATACTATGTTATAATATACTATACTATAATGTACTGGAGTTCCACTATACTCTACCATACCATACTCTACCATACTATATACTGTTCTGCAGGTCTAGTATACTATGCTATACTGTACAATAGGTCTACTATACTGTACTATACTGTACTGTATTGTAGGTCTAATATACTGAACTATACTATACTGTACTGTAGATATATTATACTATACTATACTGTAGGTCAACTATACTGTACAGTAGGTCTAGAATACTATACTATACTGTACTGCATGTCTACTATACTCTACTATACTATACTGTAAGTCTAATATACTGAACTATACGATACTGTACTATAGGTCTACTATACTGTACATTAGGTATAGTATACTATACTATACTGTACTGTACTCTAGGTCTAAAATACTGTATATACTATACTATACTTTACTGTAGGTCTAATATACTGTATTATACTATAATATGTTGTACTGTAGGTCTAGTATGCTTTACTAGACTGTACTGTAGATCTACTATGCTGTACTATACTGTAGGTCTGATATACTGTACTATACTGTACTGTAGGTCTACTATACTGCACTATACTGTACTGTAGGTCTAGAATACTGCACTATACTATATTGTACTGAAGGTCAACTATACTCTACTACACTGAACTGTACTGTAGGTCTAGTATACTACACTCCACTGTAGGTTTACTATACTGTACTATACCATACTGTAGGTATAGAATACTGTACTATACTATACTGTACAGTAGGTATTGTATACTAAAAAGTATACAAGTATACTCTACTGTATGTCTACTATACTGCACTATACTGTAATTTAGGTCTAGTATACTGTACAATACCATACTGTACTATACTGTACTGTGGGTCTACTATACTGTACTATACTGTACTATAATGTAATGTGGGCCTGCTATACTCTACTATACTATACTGTACTGTAGTTCAACTATGCTCTACTATACTATACTATACTGTACTGTACGTCTACTATACTGTACTAAACTGTAATGTACTGCATGTCTACTATACTGTACTACACTGTACTATAGGTCTGGTAAACTGTACTATACTGTACTATAAAGTAATATACTATAGGTATAGTATACTGTTATATTCTGTACTGTAGGTCTACTATACCGCACTATACTATACTGTACTGTAGAGGGTAGAGAGAGAGACTGTAGATCTAGTATGCTGTACTATACTGTTCTATACTGTACTCTACCGTAGGTCAAGTATACTGTACTATACTGTATGGTACTATATGTCTAGTATACTGTACTGTATTATACTGTACTGTGTGTATAGTTTACTGTACTATACTGTACTAAACTATACTATACTGTACATTATGTCTACTGCTTTGTGCTGTAGGTCTAGTATACTGTACTGTACTGCAGGACTACTATACTGTACTATACTGTACTGTACTGTATGTCTACTATACTGTACTATACTAAAACTGTACTATAATGTAGTATACTGCAATGAATTATAGGTCTACTAAACTGTACTATACTATAATGTACTATAGTGTACTTTACTATACTGTACTGTAGGTCTACTATACTATACTGTACTATACTGTGCTGTACAGTAGGTCTCGTATACTGTACTATACGATACTGTAGGCCTACTATAGTGTGCTGTACTGTAGGTCTACTATACTGTACTATATCAGACTGTATAGTATGTCTACTATACAATACTACACTATACAAAACTATACTGTACTATAGATATACTATACGGTACTATACTGTTGGTCTACTATACTGTACCACACTGTACAGTAGGTCTACTATACTGTACTATACTGTACTGTGGGTGTAGTATACTGTACTGTATTGTTCTGTAGGTCTAGTATACTGTATTATACTGTAGGTCAGGTATACCGTACTATACTGTTGGTCTACTATACTATACTGTACTTTAGGTCTAGTATACTGTACTATACTGTAGGTCTACTGTGCTATACTGTAGGTCTAGTATAATGTACTATGCCATACTTTACCATGGGTCTAGTATACTGTACTATACTGTTGGTCTACTATGCTGTACTATACTGTTGGTCTACTATACTGTACTATGCTGTTGGTCTACTATACTGTACTATGATGTTGGTCTACTATACTGTATTATACTACACTGTACTGTAGATCTGGTATACTGTACTATACTGTACTGTACTGTAGGTCTAGTATACTGTACTACACTGTAGTTTATTTTTGGCATAGTACTCCTTCTGTCTCCGACCCTTCTATGACTGGTAGGTTAACCCAAGCAGAGAGCAACCTGTGTGTGTGTTTGTACTGTACTGTAGGTCTAGTATACTGTACTATATGATACTGTAGGTTTAATATACTGTACTATACTGTAATGTACTGTATGTCTACTATACTGTTATGTACTATACATCTACTAATCTGTACTGTACTGTAGGCCTACTGTAATGTTCTATACTGTACTGTTGGCATTATATATTGTACAATAATGTTCAACACTATACTGTACTGTAGGTCTAGTATACTCTACTATACTGTCGGTCTACTATACTGTACTATACTGTAGGTCTATTATACTGCACTATACTGTATGTCTACTGTACTATACTGTAGGTCTAGTATACTGTACTATACTGTACCATATTGTAGCTTTAGTATACTGTACTATACTGTAGGTCTGAGTATACTGTACTACACTGTTGGTGTAATATACTGTACTATAATGTAGGTCTAGAATACTGTACTATACTCTTGGTCTACTATACTGTATGTCTAATATACTGTGTTATACTATACAGTACTATACTGTCGGTCAAGTATACTGCGCTATACTATACTTTACTGTATGTCTTGAATAATGTCCTATACTGTTGGTCTACTATGCTATACTATACTGTAGGTCTAGTATACTGTACTATACTGTATGTCTAGTCTACTGTACTATACTGTTGGTCTACTATGCTGTACTATCCTGTAGGTCTAGTATACTGTACTATACAGTTGGTCTAGTATGTTGTAGTATACTGTAGATCTAGTATTCTGTACTACACTGCAGGTTTGTATACTGTACTATACTGTTGGTCTAGTATACTGTACTATACTGTAGGTCTACTATGCTGTACTGTCTGATATACCGTACTGTACCATACTGTACTGTATGTCTAGTATACTCTACTATACTGTTGGTCTGCTATACTGCACTACACTGTATTACACTATACTGTACTGTATGTCTAGTATACTGTACTATACTATACTGTACTGTACTGTAGGTCTAGTATACTGTACTACACTGTAGTTTATTTTGCATAGTACTCCTTCTGTCGCCGACCCTTCTATGACTGGTAGGTTAACCTAAGCAGACAGCAACCTGTGTGTGTTTTTGTACTGTACTGTTGTTCTAGTATATGGTACTATACTATACTGTAGGTTTAATATACTGTACTATACTGTATGTCTACTATACAGTAATGTACTATAAGTCTAGTATACTGTACTATACTGTACGTTACTGTAGGCTTACTGTACTGTACTATACTGTAATGTAGGCTGTCTATACTGCACTATAATTTGTGTCTACTATACTGTACTGTAGGTCTAGTATACTCTACTATACTGTCAGTCTACTATACTGTACTATACTGTAGGTCTATTATACTGCACTATACTGTATGTCTACTGTACTATACTGTAGGTCTAGTATACTGTACTATACTGTACCATATTGTAGCTTTAGTATACTGTACTATACTGTAGGTCTGAGTATACTGTACTACACTGTTGGTGTAATATACTGTACTATAATGTAGGTCTAGAATACTGTACTATACTCTTGGTCTACTATACTGTATGTCTAATATACTGTGTTATACTATACAGTACTATACTGTCGGTCAAGTATACTGCGCTATACTATACTTTACTGTATGTCTTGAATAATGTCCTATACTGTTGGTCTACTATGCTATACTATACTGTAGGTCTAGTATACTGTACTATACTGTATGTCTAGTCTACTGTACTATACTGTTGGTCTACTATGCTGTACTATCCTGTAGGTCTAGTATACTGTACTATACAGTTGGTCTAGTATGTTGTAGTATACTGTAGATCTAGTATTCTGTACTACACTGCAGGTTTGTATACTGTACTATACTGTTGGTCTAGTATACTGTACTATACTGTAGGTCTACTATGCTGTACTGTCTGATATACCGTACTGTACCATACTGTACTGTATGTCTAGTATACTCTACTATACTGTTGGTCTGCTATACTGCACTACACTGTATTACACTATACTGTACTGTATGTCTAGTATACTGTACTATACTATACTGTACTGTACTGTAGGTCTAGTATACTGTACTACACTGTAGTTTATTTTGCATAGTACTCCTTCTGTCGCCGACCCTTCTATGACTGGTAGGTTAACCTAAGCAGACAGCAACCTGTGTGTGTTTTTGTACTGTACTGTTGTTCTAGTATATGGTACTATACTATACTGTAGGTTTAATATACTGTACTATACTGTATGTCTACTATACAGTAATGTACTATAAGTCTAGTATACTGTACTATACTGTACGTTACTGTAGGCTTACTGTACTGTACTATACTGTAATGTAGGCTGTCTATACTGCACTATAATTTGTGTCTACTATACTGTACTGTAGGTCTAGTATACTCTACTATACTGTCAGTCTACTATACTGTACTATACTGTAGGTCTATTATACTGCACTATACTGTATGTCTACTGTACTATACTGTAGGTCTAGTATACTGTACTATACTGTACCATATTGTAGCTTTAGTATACTGTACTATACTGTAGGTCTGAGTATACTGTACTACACTGTTGGTGTAATATACTGTACTATAATGTAGGTCTAGAATACTGTACTATACTCTTGGTCTACTATACTGTATGTCTAATATACTGTGTTATACTATACAGTACTATACTGTCGGTCAAGTATACTGCGCTATACTATACTTTACTGTATGTCTTGAATAATGTCCTATACTGTTGGTCTACTATGCTATACTATACTGTAGGTCTAGTATACTGTACTATACTGTATGTCTAGTCTACTGTACTATACTGTTGGTCTACTATGCTGTACTATACTGTAGGTCTAGTATACTGTACTATACAGTTGGTCTAGTATGTTGTAGGTCTACTATACTGTACTATACTGTTGGTCTAGTATACTGTACTATACTGTAGGTCTACTATGCTGTACTGTCTGATATACCGTACTGTACCATACTGTACTGTATGTCTAGTATACTCTACTATACTGTTGGTCTGCTATACTGCACTACACTGTATTACACTATACTGTACTGTATGTCTAGTATACTGTACTATACTATACTGTACTGTACTGTAGGTCTAGTATACTGTACTACACTGTAGTTTATTTTGCATAGTACTCCTTCTGTCGCCGACCCTTCTATGACTGGTAGGTTAACCTAAGCAGACAGCAACCTGTGTGTGTTTTTGTACTGTACTGTTGTTCTAGTATATGGTACTATACTATACTGTAGGTTTAATATACTGTACTATACTGTATGTCTACTATACAGTAATGTACTATAAGTCTAGTATACTGTACTATACTGTACGTTACTGTAGGCTTACTGTACTGTACTATACTGTAATGTAGGCTGTCTATACTGCACTATAATTTGTGTCTACTATACTGTACTGTAGGTCTAGTATACTCTACTATACTGTCAGTCTACTATACTGTACTATACTGTAGGTCTATTATACTGCACTATACTGTATGTCTACTGTACTATACTGTAGGTCTAGTATACTGTACTATACTGTACCATATTGTAGCTTTAGTATACTGTACTATACTGTAGGTCTGAGTATACTGTACTACACTGTTGGTGTAATATACTGTACTATAATGTAGGTCTAGAATACTGTACTATACTCTTGGTCTACTATACTGTATGTCTAATATACTGTGTTATACTATACAGTACTATACTGTCGGTCAAGTATACTGCGCTATACTATACTTTACTGTATGTCTTGAATAATGTCCTATACTGTTGGTCTACTATGCTATACTATACTGTAGGTCTAGTATACTGTACTATACTGTATGTCTAGTCTACTGTACTCTACTGTTGGTCTACTATGCTGTACTATACTGTAGGTCTAGTATACTGTACTATACAGTTGGTCTAGTATGTTGTAGGTCTACTATACTCTACTATACTGTAGGTCTAGTATTCTGTACTACACTGCAGGTTTGTATACTGTACTATACTGTTGGTCTAGTATACTGTACTATACTGTAGGTCTACTATGCTGTACTGTCTGATATACCGTACTGTACCATACTGTACTGTATGTCTAGTATACTCTACTATACTGTTGGTCTGCTATACTGCACTACACTGTATTACACTATACTGTACTGTATGTCTAGTATACTGTACTATACTATACTGTACTGTACTGTAGGTCTAGTATACTGTACTACACTGTAGTTTATTTTGCATAGTACTCCTTCTGTCGCCGACCCTTCTATGACTGGTAGGTTAACCTAAGCAGACAGCAACCTGTGTGTGTTTTTGTACTGTACTGTTGTTCTAGTATATGGTACTATACTATACTGTAGGTTTAATATACTGTACTATACTGTATGTCTACTATACAGTAATGTACTATAAGTCTAGTATACTGTACTATACTGTACGTTACTGTAGGCTTACTGTACTGTACTATACTGTAATGTAGGCTGTCTATACTGCACTATAATTTGTGTCTACTATACTGTACTGTAGGTCTAGTATACTCTACTATACTGTCAGTCTACTATACTGTACTATACTGTAGGTCTATTATACTGCACTATACTGTATGTCTACTGTACTATACTGTAGGTCTAGTATACTGTACTATACTGTACCATATTGTAGCTTTAGTATACTGTACTATACTGTAGGTCTGAGTATACTGTACTACACTGTTGGTGTAATATACTGTACTATAATGTAGGTCTAGAATACTGTACTATACTCTTGGTCTACTATACTGTATGTCTAATATACTGTGTTATACTATACAGTACTATACTGTCGGTCAAGTATACTGCGCTATACTATACTTTACTGTATGTCTTGAATAATGTCCTATACTGTTGGTCTACTATGCTATACTATACTGTAGGTCTAGTATACTGTACTATACTGTATGTCTAGTCTACTGTACTCTACTGTTGGTCTACTATGCTGTACTATACTGTAGGTCTAGTATACTGTACTATACAGTTGGTCTAGTATGTTGTAGGTCTACTATACTCTACTATACTGTAGGTCTAGTATTCTGTACTACACTGCAGGTTTGTATACTGTACTATACTGTTGGTCTAGTATACTGTACTATACTGTAGGTCTACTATGCTGTACTGTCTGATATACCGTACTGTACCATACTGTACTGTATGTCTAGTATACTCTACTATACTGTTGGTCTGCTATACTGCACTACACTGTATTACACTATACTGTACTGTATGTCTAGTATACTGTACTATACTATACTGTACTGTACTGTAGGTCTAGTATACTGTACTACACTGTAGTTTATTTTGCATAGTACTCCTTCTGTCGCCGACCCTTCTATGACTGGTAGGTTAACCTAAGCAGACAGCAACCTGTGTGTGTTTTTGTACTGTACTGTTGTTCTAGTATATGGTACTATACTATACTGTAGGTTTAATATACTGTACTATACTGTATGTCTACTATACAGTAATGTACTATAAGTCTAGTATACTGTACTATACTGTACGTTACTGTAGGCTTACTGTACTGTACTATACTGTAATGTAGGCTGTCTATACTGCACTATAATTTGTGTCTACTATACTGTACTGTAGGTCTAGTATACTCTACTATACTGTCAGTCTACTATACTGTACTATACTGTAGGTCTATTATACTGCACTATACTGTATGTCTACTGTACTATACTGTAGGTCTAGTATACTGTACTATACTGTACCATATTGTAGCTTTAGTATACTGTACTATACTGTAGGTCTGAGTATACTGTACTACACTGTTGGTGTAATATACTGTACTATAATGTAGGTCTAGAATACTGTACTATACTCTTGGTCTACTATACTGTATGTCTAATATACTGTGTTATACTATACAGTACTATACTGTCGGTCAAGTATACTGCGCTATACTATACTTTACTGTATGTCTTGAATAATGTCCTATACTGTTGGTCTACTATGCTATACTATACTGTAGGTCTAGTATACTGTACTATACTGTATGTCTAGTCTACTGTACTCTACTGTTGGTCTACTATGCTGTACTATACTGTAGGTCTAGTATACTGTACTATACAGTTGGTCTAGTATGTTGTAGGTCTACTATACTCTACTATACTGTAGGTCTAGTATTCTGTACTACACTGCAGGTTTGTATACTGTACTATACTGTTGGTCTAGTATACTGTACTATACTGTAGGTCTACTATGCTGTACTGTCTGATATACCGTACTGTACCATACTGTACTGTATGTCTAGTATACTCTACTATACTGTTGGTCTGCTATACTGCACTACACTGTATTACACTATACTGTACTGTATGTCTAGTATACTGTACTATACTATACTGTACTGTACTGTAGGTCTAGTATACTGTACTACACTGTAGTTTATTTTGCATAGTACTCCTTCTGTCGCCGACCCTTCTATGACTGGTAGGTTAACCTAAGCAGACAGCAACCTGTGTGTGTTTTTGTACTGTACTGTTGTTCTAGTATATGGTACTATACTATACTGTAGGTTTAATATACTGTACTATACTGTATGTCTACTATACAGTAATGTACTATAAGTCTAGTATACTGTACTATACTGTACGTTACTGTAGGCTTACTGTACTGTACTATACTGTAATTGAGGCTGTCTATACTGCACTATAATTTGTGTCTACTATACTGTACTGTAGGTCTAGTATACTCTACTGTACTGTTGGTCTACTACAGTGTACAATACTGTAGGTCTAGTATACTGTACTATACTGTATGTCTACTGTACAATACTGCAGGTCTAGTATACTGCACTATACTTTAGGTCTAGTATACTGTACTATACTGTATGTCTACTATACTGTACTACTCTGTAGGCCTGAGTATACTGTACTATACGGTTGGCCTACTATACTGTGCTATAATGTATGTCTAGTATACTGTACTATACTGTTGGCCTACTATACTGTATGTCTAGTATACTGTATTATACTATGCTGTACTGTGGGTCTGGTATACTCCACTATACTGTACTCTACGGTGGGTCTAGTATACTGTACTACACTGTAGGTCTACTGTACTATACCATAGGTCTAGTATACTGTACTATGCTGTAGGTCTAGTGTGCTGTACTATACTGTTGGTCTGCTATACTATACTGTAGGTATAGTATACTGTACTATACTATACTGTGCTGTAGGCCTAGTATACTCTATTATACTGTTGGTCTACTATACTGTACTATGCTGTAGGTTTAGTTTACTGTACTATACTGTAGGTCTACTATACTGTACTATACTGTAGGTCTACTATACTGTGGGTCTAGTTTACTGTACTATACTGTAGGTCTACTATACTGTAGGTCTACTATACTATACTGTAGGTCTAGTTTACTGTACTATACTGTAGGTCTACTATACTGTAGGTCTAGTTTACTGTACTATACTGTAGGTCTACTATACTGTGGGTCTACTATACTATACTGTAGGTCTAGTTTACTGTACTATACTGTAGGTCTACTATACTGTGGGTCTACTATACTATACTGTATGTCTACTATACTGTGGGTCTACTATACTATGCTGTAGGTCTAGTTTACTGTACTATACTGTAGGTATACTATACTGTGGGTCTACTATACTATACTGTAGGTCTACTATACTGTGGGTCTACTATACTATACTGTAGGTCTAGTTTACTGTACTATACTGTATGTCTACTATACTGTGGGTCTACTATACTATACTGTAGGTCTACTATACTGTGGGTCTACTATACTATACTGTAGGTCTAGTGTACTACACTTATAGAACTGTATGAAGGCACCAGCCTTCTATAGTTATTACCATCATAACACTATGAGGGACATCTCTCAGTGTGTGTGTGTGTGTGTGTGTATGTGTGTGTGTGTGTGTGTGTGTGTGTGTGTGTGTGTGTGTGTGTGTGTGTGTGTGTGTGTGTGTGACCCTCTGCCCCCTTCGTGACAGTAGGGCTTGCTTGGTTCACCAGCCTGTCATGCATGTTCAGTCTACTGAGATATTTCTCCTTTTCTCCCCCTTTCTCTCGCTCACCATCTCTCTCGCTCACCATCTCTCTCGCTCACCATCTCTCTCTCTCTCTCTCTCTCTCTCTCTCTCTCTCTCTCTCTCTCTCTCTCTCTCTCTCTCTCTCTCTCTCTCTCTCTCTCTCTCTCTCTCTCTCTCTCTCTCATTGAAAGATTGAAATGAATGTGAGGCGGAGTAATAAAGTAGAGAAGAGACGAGGTGATTGCTAGGTGAAAGGTGATCGCTAGGTGATTGATTAAGGAGCCACGCTATAGATCTGTGATTGGTTGATGGGTTTGAGATTAGATTTAGTTGTATCAATCTGATTAAGCTATATTGATTATTGCATTTATATTTACTGATGGGCTATGAACGGTGTCTTGGTATTAGGTTGTAATCATCAATCATGTATTTTATTAGGTTTTAATCACATTATAATGTATCTTATTGAGTTTCAGAATCAATTTGATTCTAGTGTATTATATTATATCAGGTATAAACTGACACTTTGTGACTGACACTCCTCTTCTCTCCGTGCTGCGGGATTCTGGGATTGGAGGAGCAGCACCCAATCAGATTCCCCTGGATTGTGCCCAGAACCCTGATTGGTTGACATTGTTGATTTAAGGCCTGGTCAGAGGGGTATCCTATGAAAGATGTTGGAGGAGTTAGCAAGGTAACTTTGGTCAACTCTGAGTTCAACTCAAGATAAGCAGTAATACAAATGTGGCTCACCTTTAAGTCAGGTACATTTCTATGGCAACAAATCCTTCAGAACTAAGAGAGAGAGAGAGAGAGAGAGAGAGAGCACTTGTGCATAATTTAGCAATCATTCTGTACCTGTTAGACCATGAGAGAAAGAGATGCGGACAGCGAGATAGAGACAGAGCAGAGGGAAATAACAAAGTCCATATAAATACATAAAATGAGAGAAACAGAGAGAGAAAGAGATAAAAAGAAAGAGATAGACAGAGACAGAGATAGACAACCCTAAAGTCCAAGTCAATATTAACCTAATAATAAGGAATTCCCGTCGACCACGGCCACAAATTGGGTTAAATAAACATTATTTCCCATGGACCCCCAGAGTAAAAGAGGCAACTTTGTCGTCGATTTTTTGTTATACAGAAATAACAAAACATGCTAGGAAAACTGCTATGTGTCACGTTCGTCATACGAAGGAGACCAAGGCACAGCGTGGTATGCGTACATTCTTATTTATTAAAAGAATGAACACTGAACAAACTAACAAAATAACAAAAATGAAACGTGAAGCTATACAAACGAGTGCTGACAGTCAACTACACATAGACAAGAACCCATGAACACCAAAGGGAAAATGGCTACCTAAATATGATCCATATCAGGCCACCATAGACATACAAATCACCTAGACCTACAGAAACACTAGACATACAAAAACCCTAGACAATACAAAAACTAACGTACCCACCCTAGTCACACCCTGACCTAATCAAAATATAAAGAAAACAGAGATATCTCAGGTCAGGGCATGACACTATGTTGTTCAATGTACATGTGACCAGGTCAGAAATCCCAGTTCGCAAGGCACCCACGTAGGGAAATAGAGCTAGCAAGAAGAGCCCTGTGGCTTCAGGCTATTCGGCATGGGAGAGTGGGAAATAGAGTGGGAAATGGAGTGGGAAATGTGGGGACCCGGTGTCCAAGTAGACTTGTATGTGTGTGGAAAACATTTCATCACAGGTAAGACGTTTAACTTGTTTAGTATGGTCCGTTTGTAACTCCTCACTACTTCTAGCTTTATAGTCCGTTTGTAACTCCTCACTACTTCTAGCTTTATAGTCCGTTTGTAACTCCTCACTACTTCTAGCTTTATAGTCCGTTTGTAACTCCTCACTACTTCTAGCTTTATAGTCCGTTTGTAACTCCTCACTACTTCTAGCTTTATAGTCCGTTTGTAACTCCTCACTACTTCTAGCTTTATAGTCCGTTTGTAACTCCTCACTACTTCTAGCTTTATAGTCCGTTTGTAACTCCTCACTACTTCTAGCTTTATAGTCCGTTTGTAACTCCTCACTACTTCTAGCTTTATAGTCCGTTTGTAACTCCTCACTACTTCTAGCTTTATAGTCCGTTTGTAACTCCTCACTACTTCTAGCTTTATAGTCCGTTTGTAACTCCTCACTACTTCTAGCTTTATAGTCCGTTTGTAACTCCTCACTACTTCTAGCTTTATAGTCCGTTTGTAACTCCTCACTACTTCTAGCTTTATAGTCCGTTTGTAACTCCTCACTACTTCTAGCTTTATAGTCCGTTTGTTTGTGTTGTTGGTCTTGGCTAGCTTAATTTTCCTGTTGATAGCCGGTCGGTAGTACTCACTCACTCACTCACTCACTCACTCACTCACTCACTCACTCACTCACTCACTCACTCACTCACTCACTCACTCACTCACTCACTCACTCACTCACTCACTCACTCACTCACTCACTCACTCACTCCCTCCCTCCCTCCCTCCCTCCCTCCCTCCCTCCCTCCCTCCCTCCCTCCCTCACTCACTCACTCACTCACTCACTCACTCACTCACTCACTCACTCACTCACTCACTCACTCACTCACTCACTCACTCACTCACTCACTCACTCACTCACTCACTCACTCACTCACTCACTCACTCACTCACTCACTCACTCACTCACTCCCTCACTCACTCACTCACTCACTCACTCACTCACTCACTCACTCACTCACTCACTCACTCACTCACTCACTCACTCACTCACTCACTCTCTCACTCACTCACTCACTCAAGTGGCTATTAGCACCATCATGAAAAGGGGTGTAAGGGAAGTCCTACAATATGAAGTTTTTGTAAGTAGTGAGAACACTCGGTAACAGGCAATGCTGAAAAGTAATCTTTAGACATGTACTTTTCTTAAATGTAGTTTTGTAATTGAAAATTCATTTGAAAAAGGTCAAGTCTTTGCTGTGAGCCAATGGGGTAACCTAGGTAACTACATGTTGTTTCCCCCACAGATGTTTTATCTAATACTGGGACTATGCTGCCTGTGGGTTGCCATGACAACAGCTGTCGTGCGGTTGTGTATTCCGGAACCAAACACCCACCCACTCCGTCTGTCAGAACCGATTGACCCTAAGTTAGCCCCTTACACTTGTGGGAATTGGCCTATATGGATAGGGATACATTGAAATGTTTCTTACAGAAGAAATCTGGAAAGTATATGCATAACCATGGTAGCAATTAAAAGGGAACAGTTTGGAGATTATGGGGAAATTATTAGACTAAAGGTGAGGATACAGCAGCTCACCTGACACAAGGCTCAATCTAAACATTACACTGTTGATTTTATGTGCATTTGATATTTACTGTACTTTTCACCGCAACGAAATTTGAAAATACTCTGCTTACTTTCAGTAACATCGTAAGAATATTCTTGGAAAATTTGGGGTAGGTGAAACAAACAAAAAAATGACAAGGGTTTGAGTGAGAGGACTAACTGGTGTCTCCAGGTGGCCACACACCTCTCCAAAGTGTGTAGAGTTCCTAAATCATTTCAATGCACTTTTATGACTCCAAGAAAAATCGTCAACTATAAGGTGATTTTTGAGCTCGCCTAGCCGTGTTTTGTTTGGAACACAGCCCTGCATCTCCACCTTTACACAAATACTGTTGTTTACGCAATCCAAAAACGGTCGTGTTAGGCTTTCAGAGGGCAATTGAGAGAAGCAGATGGTCATTTTGGTGCACATAGAATGGAGTCATGAGGGCATTCAGATGCACGGTCCGCTGCAAATGTCCTTCACAATACAACAAACATCGTCTCATTCTGTTCAGGACGACTCAGAATATAACGCCATGTCATCTGTAACTGTACATCAAACATAGTGATCATGAAAGTTAACACTGTATATGACATGAGTTTTATGATATGGAAATGTTCAATGCACATTTGGACTCACAGGCGTTTGACTTGCTTGTATGACACCAAAGCGGTATTTATTAAAATCCTCAACGTCTCATCTTTCAAAATACACTGAGTGTACAAAACATTAGCAGCACATTCCTAATATTGAGTTGCTCCCCCATTTTCCCTCAGAACAGCCTCAATTCGTCAGGGCATGGACTCTACAAGGTGTGGAAAGTATTCCACAGGGATGCTGGCCCATGTTGACTCCAATGGGTCAAGTTGGCTGGATGTCCTTTGGGTGGTGGACAATTCTTGATACACACAGGAAACTGTTCAGCGTGAAAACTCAGCAGCGTTGCAGTTCTTGACAAACTCAAACCGGTGCCCCTGGCACCTACTACCATACCCCATTCAAAGGCACTTAAATATTTTAGTTTTCACCTGGATTCACCTGGTTAGTCTATGTCATGGAAAGAGCAGGTGTTCCTAATGTTTTGTACGCTCAGTGTACATCGCGTCTTTGTAATTTACAGCATTCCCCATCACTCAGAAAACCCAAAAGTTGCAAAAGTTGCCAAATTATGTATAGCATATTACTGTACAGCCACTGCCTTCCAATTTACAGTGCCTTCAGAAAGTATTCAGACACATTGACTTTTTCCGCATTTTGTTAGGTTACAGCCTTATTCTAAAATAGTTTTTTCCCCTCATCAATCTACACACAATACCCTATAATGACAAAGCAAAAACTTGTTTTTTTTTTTTTAGCTAATTTATTACAATTAAAAAAACTGAAATATCACATTACATAAGTATTCAGACCATTTACTCAGTACTTTATTGAAGCACCTTTGGCAGTGATTACAGCCTTGAGCCTCGATCGGGTTCAAGTCCGGGCTCTGGCTGGGTCACTCAAGGACATTCAGACACTTGTCCAGAAGCCACTGCTGCGTTGTCTTGGCTGTGTGCTTAGGGTTGTTGTCCTGTTGGACAACAAGGTGAACCTTTGCCCCAGTCTGAGGTCCTCGGCGCTCTGGAGAAGGTTTTTAACAAGGATCTCTCTCTACTTTGTTCCATTCATCTTTGCCTTGATCCTGACTAGCCTCCCAGTCCCTGCTGCTGAAAAACATCCCCACAGCATGATGCTGCCACCACCATGCTTCACCGTAAGGATGGTGACAGGTTTCCTCCAGACGTCACGCTTGGCATTCAGGCCAAAGAGTTCCATCTTGGTTTCATCAGACCAGACAATCTTGTTTCTCGTGTTGTGAGAGTCTTTAGGTGCCTTTTGTCAAACTCAAAGTGGGCTGTCATGTGCCTTTTACTGAGGAGTGACTTTTGTCTGGTCACTCTACCATAAAGTCCTGATTGGTGGAATGCTGCAGAGATGGTTGTCCTTCTGGAAGGTTCTCCTATCTCTACAAAGGAACTCTAGAGCTCTGTCAGAGTGACCATCAGGTTCTTGGTCACCTCCCTGACCAAGACCCTTCTCCCCTGATTGCTCAGTTTGGCCAGGCGGCCAGCTCTAGGAAGAGTCTTGGTGGTTCCAAAATTCTTCCATTTTAGAATGATGGAGACCACTGTGTTCTTGGGGACCTTCAATGCTGCAGACATTTTTTGGTACCCTTCCCCAGATCTGTGTCTCGACACAATCTTGTCTTGGAGCTCTACGGACATTTCCTTCGACCTCATGGCTTGGTTTTTGCTCTGACATGCACTGTCAACTGTGGGACCTTATATAGACAGATGTCTGCCTTTCCAAACCATGTCCAATCAATTGAATTTACCACATGTGGACTTCAATCAAGTTGTAGAAACAATGATGATCAATGGAAACAGGATGCACCTGAGCTCAATTTTGAGTCTCATAGCAAAGGGCTGAATAACTATGTAAATAAGATTGCTAAGGATTTTTTTAAATCCATTTTAGAATAAGGCTGTAATGTAACAAAATGTGGAAAAAGTCTAGGGGTCTGAATACTTTCCGAAGGTACTGTAGGTGCTTATCCGTGTCCAAACCTGTCATTTTCAACCCGTATACTGGTAAGACTGTAATTGTCCGCTATGCCATTATCATCATAATGTATTACACCTGTCTGTCAGAGAAGTAAGCAACAGGAGAACTTTACATCAGCATTTTATCAAATGTTCTATGTGAGATGGAGAGATGTATAGGAATGAGGAGATGGAGAGATGTATAGGAATGAGGAGATGGAGAGATGTATAGGAATGAGGAGATGGAGAGATGTGTAGGAATGAGGAGATGGAGAGATGTATAGGAATGAGGAGATGGAGAGATATGTAGGAATGAGGAGATGGAGAGATGTATAGGAATGAGGAGATGGAGAGATGTATAGGAATGAGGAGATGGAGAGATGTATAGGAATGAGGAGATGGAGAGATGTATAGGAATGGAGAGATGTATAGGAATGAGGAGATGGAGAGATGTATAGGAATGAGGAGATGGAGAGATGTATAGGAATGAGGAGATGGAGAGATGTATAGGAATGAGGAGATGGAGAGATGTATAGGAATGAGGAGATGGAGAGATATGTAGGAATGAGGAGATGGAGAGATGTATAGGAATGAGGAGATGGAGAGATGTATAGGAATGAGGAGATGGAGAGATGTATAGGAATGAGGAGATGGAGAGATGTATAGGAATGAGGAGATGGAGAGATGTATAGGAATGAGGAGATGGAGAGATGTGTAGGAATGAGGAGATGGAGAGATGTATAGGAATGAGGAGATGGAGAGATGTATAGTAATGATGAGATGGAGAGATGTATAGGAATGAGGAGATGGAGAGATGTATAGGAATGAGGAGATGGAGAGATGTATAGGAATGAGGAGATGGAGAGATGTGTAGGAATGAGGAGATGGAGAGATGTATAGGAATGAGGAGATGGAGAGATGTATAGGAATGAGGAGATGGAGAGATATGTAGGAATGAGGAGATGGAGAGATGTATAGGAATGAGGAGATGGAGAGATGTATAGGAATGAGTAGATGGAGAGATGTATAGGAATGAGGAGATGGAGAGATGTATAGGAATGAGGAGATGGAGAGATGTGTAGGAATGAGGAGATGGAGAGATGTGTAGGAATGAGGAGATGGAGAGATGTATAGGAATGAGGAGATGGAGAGATGTATAGGAATGAGGAGATTGAGAGATGTATAGGAATGAGGAGATGGAGAGATGTATAGGAATGAGGAGATGGAGAGATGTATAGGAATGAGGAGATGGAGAGATGTATAGGAATGAGGAGATGGAGAGATGTATAGGAATGAGGAGATGGAGAGATGTACAGGAATGAGGAGATGGAGAGATGGAGAAACAGTGAGATGAAGGAATGGAGTGCACAATGGAGAGATGGAGGGATGAAGAGATGTGGAGGTGGAGAAATGGAAAGAAAGAGGGTTAATGAGACCGACATCGGAATAAAGTGAGAGAGGGGATGGGGAGAAGTAGCGATAGAGAGATGGATAGGGTATACTGTGAAGAGTTCAGGCTGTTGCCTCCTCCCCCTGACTTCGAACCAACACTACCGACTAAGTGATGGATTGATTGAGTGAGAGAGAGATAGGGGGGGAGGAGTAGGAGAGGAGGAGGAGAGGTTTACAATGATCCATCTTCCAGTCCCTGACACTTGATCAATACTCACTGAACCATGCAGAAGCACGAATCTATCTTTCTGTCTGTCTGTCGTTCTCATCCCCCTTTTTCTCTCTTGCCCACACACGCACACGCACGTCTCTTCTGTGTCGCTCCTTTCTCTGCCCTCTCTCCCCCTCCCTCTCTCTCTCCCTCTCTGTTTTGTGGTTGTCTTAATTCACATCATAGTCACACATATTTCTGGTGTATCCTTTGGCCAATGTTCATAAAAGATCAAACAGGTTCCTCACATCAAAGGAACATCATGACACAGTGCACACAATGTACCACAGCATCCTCTCATCTAGCTAACCAACCAACCGGGGATGGGGTATCAATGCACCACAGCACCCTCTCATCTAGCTAACCAACTGGGGGTGGAGTATCAATGTACCACAGCACCCTGTCATCTTGCTAACCAACTGGGGGTGGAGTATCAATGTACCACAGCATCCTCTCATCTTGCTAACCAACCAGGGGTGGAGTATCAATGTACCACAGCACCCTCTCATCTTGCTAACCAACTGGGGGTGGAGTATCAATGTACCACAGCACCCTGTCATCTTGCTAACCAACTGGGGGTGGAGTATCAATGTACCACAGCACCCTCTCATCTAGCTAACCAACAGGGGTTGGAGTATCAATGTACCACAGCACCCTCTCATCTAGCTAACCAACCAGGGGTGGAGTATCAATGTACCACAGCACCCTCTCATCTAGCTAACCAACCGGGGGTGGAGTATCAGATGTGGTCATCTGGTGACCGTGGCTATTATTTGTCTGGTTTGGAGATGCTCCTTGAGAACCCAGGGGAACATGATGTAGATAGCTTCTGATTTAATTTCATAAAGCAACAGATGTGACTTCAAATTCAATTAACCCCAAATGACTTTAGCTCACAGTCACACCAAATTACATGAGGGAATTTGGGGGATATTTGCGCTCCGGAAATCCTCATAATGTCATCCTTCATCCTAAACTGACACAGAATTTCACTTTCTCCCTTTTCACTTTCTCCCTTATTTTACTTAGTGGCTAAAGACTGTCTGTGGTGTTAATAATATCTCACTACCTGGAAAATACACTATTTAGTATACTAGCTCATAATATTTTACATTATTATACATGTACCAGTATATGATAAATGCTACTCCCTGCATTTAGAAATGTTGCTATATTGACGAAGTGTAGTGAGCAGTGGCGACCCGTCATTCAGGGCAGGTGCCCCACCTGTTTTGAGCCCCACATTTTTAGCATGTTATTTTGGCATTAATACATGTCACATATCAGTTTGCAAACAATGGAAAAAATATATATATAATTGAGTTAATAAAGCCTCATACAAACATGGTCTCTTTTTTATTTTCTTGAGTAAGGCAACTCCAAAATGCAGTTGTTTCAGCCTAGCTCAATGCTTTCTTTGGTGGTGGGGCAAGCCAGCAGAAAAATTGGAGAGTTGTGCTGTGATTGGCTCAGTGCTCTGTCAGTCATGGGGACACTACGTCATCGCCAAGTCTAAGGGTAGAGCTAGAAAATTCTAGCCCCTTGGGTGCTGCCGCAGAGTTACATTAGAAGTGCCCCTCCAAGAATGCTCAAGGTCATTAGACACAGATTGATCATGTCAGACTGATCATGTCAACATCATACTTTCAAAATCTTAGCTAGCAGTCATCATCATGAATCACGTCGACAATCTACTGGCAAATCCTTTTCAATCCTTGTCATATGAAGAGAAATAATGAAGAGAAATTATAGATAAAACGTATGGGTGCTCATCGGTCATTGGACATAAATATTACACAACAAGTTGGAAATCGCAAATTCAACAATGAGTGGTTTGGAAGAAATCAGTGACAACTGCTAACTGCAAGCATTGCAAAGCAATCAGTAGCCTGCTATTCAGTGGAGTGGCTGTGTGGTCCCAAATCTGGGATTAAGTGTCTATTTTCCAAGTTTAAAATGATAAATATTCAACATTGGCCATGCTGTCAATGAAGGATGATTTGTGCAGTGCTCAAAACAACTGTTAACTCAGAACTACCAAAACTTGACTTCAATGAGTTCAAGACAATTGGGAAGAAGGGAATAAACGAGTTCCAACTGGGAAAATATGTTTTCAATGGTCATCCAACTCGGAATTGTAAATCCGGCCTCTTTCTAGAGCTATGACCTGAAGATCAATGACGACATCATGAGTCAACCTTGTTTTTTCTGAGTTCCCAGTTGTTTTGAAAGAACCATAAATCCAGAGAATTCCAGACTTTGATGACAAAATTTACCCATGAAGGACAACTGTGCCACCTTCCTATTCAAGTGAGCACAGCACAACAAGGTGAATCCAAAAATGTTTGCTGCATAAATGATGTAATATGCCAGGGAAATATGTATACTGTAGCTAAGAAAGTAATACTAAGTGTATGCTGTGTAGTAAGATGCTAGTAGCCCATTTGCCTCACCCTAATAATTTGGTCTATTTACCCCTCTTAATTTCGCCTACTATTCTGACTTGGTGGTGCACATGTAGCCTATAACCTGTATTAGAGAAATGTAATCATTGAATATTGTAAGAGCTTTCATTGGCTTATATGCCCCTTTTATTTATTCTACGATTCTGACTTGGTGTACAGGGAGAACACTGTAAGAACGGCCCATGTTCTGAATTCTGTCAATGTACATTTCAAAGTGCTAAACAAATAGTTATATTGACTATGTCTGTCCTAGCTCGCTCATTAATGTATGAATCGAAATTACGGATTGCCTCTTATCCGCTTGTTGTCCCCTTATGCCATAGTTTGTACATCTCAATTGTCATTAGTAACCACATTTGTTTAAGCAAGTCAGCGATATCAGCTTTGTTTTTTTAAAAGGCAGTAAATTAGGCTGAATGAACTGTTTCGCTGCCAGACAAGGCTCCGCTGATAGCCAGGTGTAGCAGTGATAAGATGTTGGGACTGCTGTTGGGATAGCTTTATGTAGGCCGTTTGTGGGCACCGTTTGTCACTGTTATAGTGCAATTAATGTAATGTTTAGTGTTGTGTTGTCTTTTAAACCCTCTAATTCTACACCATAAACTATAAGCACACTTTTTGGACTGGCTAACACCACTATGATTGGTGGTCCAAACTATTAAAAACACTCTCACACACACTCTTACTCCCACACTCTTACTCCAACACCACTCTTACTCCCACAATCGTAATTCCACACTCTTACTCCCACACTCTTACTCCCACACTCTTACTCCCACATCACTCTTACTCCCACACTCTTACTCCAACACCACTCTTACTCCCACAATCTTAATTCCACACTCTTACTCCCACACCACTCTTACTCCCACACTCTCACTCCCACAGTCTTAATCCCACAGTCTTACTCCCACACTCCCACACAACTCTTTCTCCCACACCACTCTTACTCCCACACTCATACTCTCACACTCCCACACTCTTACTCGTACACCCACTGTTACGCCCACACAACCACACCACTTTTACTCCCACAATATTCTCCCACACCACTGTTACTCCCACACCACACTTACTCCCACACCACACTTACTCCCACACCACTCTTACTCCCACACCAGTCTTAACCCCACACTTTTATTCCCACACTCCCACACTCCTACTCCCACAGTCTTATTCCCACAGTCTTACTCCCACACTCCCACACCACTTTTTCTCCCACACCACTCTTACTCCCAGTCTTAATCCTACAGTCTTAGCCCCACACTCTTACTCCCACACTCCTACTCCCACACCACTCTTACTCCCACACTCGTAATCCCACACTCTTACTCCCTCAGTCTTAATCCCACACTCTTAATCCCACACTCCCACACTCCTACTCCCACACTCTTACTCCCACACCACTCTTACTCCCACACCACTCTTACTCCCACACTCATACTACCACACTCCCACACTCTTACTAACATACTTCCACACTCTTACTCTGACACTCGTACACCCACACTTACTCATACTCCCACACACCCACACCACTCTTACTCCCACAATATTCTCCCACACCACTCTTACTCCCACAATCTTACTCTTACACTCTTACTCCCACACCACTCTTACACCCACACCACTCTTACTCCCACACTCTTACTTCCACAGTCTTAATCCCACAGTCTTACTCCCACACTCTTACTTCCACAGTCTTAATCCAACAGTCTTACTCCCACACTCCCACACCACTCTTCTCCCACACCACTCTTACTCCCACACTCATACTCCCACACTCATACTCCCACACACCCACACCACTCTTACTCCCACAATATTCTCCCACACCACTCTTACTCCCACAATCTTACTCTTACACTCTTTCTCCCACACCACTCTTACTCCCACACCACTCTGCTCCCACACCAATCCAACTCCCACACCACACCACTCTTACTCCCACACTCTTACTTCCACAGTCTTAATCCCACAGTCTTACTCCCACACTCCCACACCACTCTTACTCCAACACCACTCGTACTCCCACACCACTCTTACTCCCACACCACTCTTACTCCCACACCACTCTTGCTCCCACATCAATCTTACTCCCACACCACTCTTACTCCCACACTCTTACTCCCACACTCTTACTCCAACACCACTCTTACTCCCACACCACTCTTACTCCAACACCACTCTTACTCCCACACCATACCACTCTTACTCCAACACCACTCTTACTCCCACACCAGTCTTACTCCAACACCACTCGTACTCCCACACCACTCTTACTCCAACACCACTCTTACTCCCACACCACAATACTCTTACTCCCACACCACTCTTACTCCCACACCATATCACGCTTACTCCCACACCACACCACTCTTACTACCACACCACTCTTACTTACTGGGAATACTGAGGATAAATAAACACACTGGTATCTCCCTCTCGCTCTCCCCCCCCTCCTATAACTATTTTTCTCTCTCAATCTTTCTCTCTCTTTCTCATATATATCTGTGTCTGTGTGTCTCTCTCTCCCTCTCATTCTTTCTCGTGTGTGTGTCTGTCTCTCTCTCTCTCTCTCCATTTCTCTGACTTTGCAGATGACTTGAAGGTTATGGTTATGCTATTGTTGCCTCATTTTTCACTTAAAAATTCCCACAGGATGCACTGCAGCTAACTGCACACACATTATCCCCCATGGACAAACGTTGAATATTAAAGTCAGACCTCAAAATCTTTTTACACACACACACACACACACACACACACACACACACACACACACACACACACACACACACACACACACACACACACACACACACACACACACACACACACACACACACACACACACACACACACACACACACACACACACACACACACACACACACATAATAACAGCATGATCCCTTTGCTCATTGAATATATAATTCCTTCTGGCAACTATCTACGCTATTTACACCGTTTCCCTTCCCTTGTGGACTTCAGTGCACAACACATCAGCTGTCTGTGACAGGCGAAAAAGCTTCATATCATAACTGCTAACCGCTACACACAGCCAACTACGTTGTCATGTCATGGTTAACCTTGATTTGGAGTTCCAGTGTGGGATAGCCATAGCAAGCTAGCTAACATAGCATCCATCTCTCTTTGAGTCAGATGTTTAAGTAGAACAAACTAGCTAGCTGCAAAGTAAAAAAAAGAACTACCAAATCTCTCTCGCTTCTCCTTAATGTTGGAAGAAATTAATTTGTTAAAAACTGTCCAACTATTGTCTCTCTTCCTCTTTGAGTCAACTACTCATCCACATTTTATGCACTGCAATGCTAGCTAGCTGTAGCTTTCAGTACTAGATTCATTCTCTGATCTTTTGATTGGGTGGACAACATGTCAGTTCGTGCTGCAAGAGCTCGGATAGGTTGGAGGACATCATCCGGAAGTTGTCATAATTATTGTCTAAGTCTATGGAAAGACAAGGTTAAATCAAGAATAGTGACAATATTTTGATGAGTGACAATATTTTGAATGATATATTATCACTTCTGAATGATGCCCAGCTTAAGGCAAGAAACAATGCATACCTTTTCTTTGTGACATTTTCAAATCATAGTCCCACACCTTATGTAGCCTAGCCCACAGGCCTATACAGTGCATTCGGAAAGTGTTCAGACCCCTTGACTTTTTCCACATTTTGTTACGTAACAGCCTTATTCAACAATTTATAAAATATACACTACCGTTCAAAAGTTCGGGGTCACTTACAAATGTCCTTGTTTTTGAAAGAAAAGCTATTTTTTTGTCCATTAAAAGAACATCAAATTGATCAGAAATATAGTTGTTAATGTTGTAAAAAACTATTGTAGCTGGAAACGGCTGATTTTTTTATGGAATATCTACATAGGTGTACAGAGGCCTATATTCAGCAATCATCACTCCTGTGTTCCAATGGCACGTTGTGTTAGCTAATCCAAGTTGATCATTTTAAAAGGCTAATTGATCATTAGAAAACCCTTTTGCAATTATGTTAGCACAGCTGAAAACTGTTGTGCTGATTAATGAAGCAATAAAACTGTCCTTCTTACTAGTTGAGTATCTGGAGCATCAGCATTTGTGGTTTCGATTACAGGCTCAAAATGGCCAGAAACAAAGACTCTTCTTCATAAACTTGTCAGTCTATTCTTGTTCTGAGAAATGAAGGCTATTCCTTGCGAGAAATTGCCAAGAAACTGAAGATCTCGGACAACGCTGTGTACTACTCCCTTCACAGAACAGAGCAAACTGGCTCTAACCAGAATAGAAAGAGGAGTGGGAGGCCGCGGTGCACAACGGAGCAAGAGGACAAGTACATTAGAGTGTCTAGTTTGAGAAACAGATGCCTCACAAGTCCTCAACAGGCGGCTTCATTAAATAGTACCTGCAATACACCAGTCTCAACGTCAACAGTGAAGAGGCGACTCCGGGATGCTGGCCTTCTAGGCAGAGTTGCAAAGAAAAAGCCATATCTCAGACTGGCCAATAAAAAGAAAAGATTAAGATGGGCAAAATAACATAGACACTGGGCAGAGGAACTCTGCCTAGAAGGCCAGCATCCCAGAGTCGCCTCTTCACTGTTGACGTTGAGGCTGGTGTTTTGCGGATACTATTTAATGAAGCTGCCAGTGGAGGACTTGTGAGGCAAATGTATTAAAAATAAAAACGGAAAATAAAAACTCACATATTCATAAGTATTCAGACCATTTACTCAGTACTTTGTTGAAGCACTTTTGGCAGCGATTACAGCCTCAAGTCTTCTTGGGTATGACGCTACAAGTTTGGCACACCTGTATTTGTGAAGTTTCTCCCATTCCTCTCTGCAGATCCTCTCAAGCTCTGTCAGGTTGGATGGGGAGCGTTGCTGCACAGCTATTTTCATGTCTCTCCAGAAATGTTTGATCTGGTTCAAATCCGGGTTCTGGCTGGGCCACTGAAGGACAATCAGAGATCTAAGAGGTTTAGGGTCGTTGTCCTGTTGTAAGGTGAACCTTCGCCCCAGTCAGGTCTTGAGCGCTCTGGGTCAGGTGTTCATCAAGGATCTCTCTGTACTTTGCTCTGTTCATCATTGCCTTGATCCTGATTAGTCTCACAGGCCCTGCCGTTGAAAAACATCCCCACCGCATGATTCTGCCACCACCATGCTTCACCGTAGGGATGGTGCCAGGTTTCCTCCAGACGTGACGGTTGGCATTCATGCCAAAGAGTTCAATCTTGGTTTCATCAGACCCGACAATCTTGTTTCTCATGGTCTGAGAGTCCTTTAGGTGGCTTTTGGCAAACTCCAAGCGGGCTGTCATGTGCCTTTTACTCAGGAGTGGCTTCCGTGTGGCCACTCTACCATAAAGGCCTGATTGGTGGAGTGCTGCAGAGAGGGTTGTCCTTCTGGAAGGTTCTCCCATCTCCACATAGGAACTCTAGAGATCTGTCAGAGTGACCATTGGGTTCTTGGTCACCTCCCTGATCAAGGCCCTTCTCCCCTGATTGCTCAGTTTGGCCAGGCAGGCCAGCTCTAGGGAGTCTTGGTGGTTCCAAACTTCTTCCATTTAAGAATGATGGAGACCACTGTGTTCTTGGGGACCTTCAATGCTGCAGAAATGTTTTGGTACCCTTCCCCAGTTCTGTTCCCTGACACAATGCTGTCTCGGAGCTCTACGGACAATTTCTTCGACCTCATGGCTTAGCTTTTGCTCTGACATGCACTGTCAACTGTGGGACCTTATATAGACATGTGTGTGCCTTTCTAAATCATGTCCAAACAATTGAATTTACCACAGGTGGACTCCAATCAAGTTGTAGAAACATCTCAAGGATGATCAATGGAAACAGGATGCACCTGAGCTCAATTTCAAGACTCATAGCAAAGGGTCTGAATACTTATGTAACTAAGGTATTTCTGTTTTTAAATATCTGTTGCTTCGTCATTATGGGATATTGTGTGTAGATTGCTGAGGAGTTGTTATTTATTTAATCAATTTTAGAATAAGGCTTTAACTTAACAAAATGTGGAAAAAGTCAAGAGGTCTGAATACTTTCTGAAAGCACTGTATGTTTTGATAAGATTTGTATCACAACTAAAGTGGCCAAATAACTTAATAAAATTAAGCGCATTTATCCGCTTTACAATGGGTGTAGAGCCTAACTGGCATGCGTGTGAGTTTCAAGTTTATGGAAGATAATTTTCACCATAAAAATGCACCTTTATAATAAAAGTATTACATTCATACTCGCATGTGCGGTCACTTTTAATAAGGGTGTTTTCCCGCTAATGGAACGTTGGCGCTCATAGCCTACTTCCATGTGCATTGCTGTGCTCATAATGTGAAGAAATAGCCTAAAAGTTGATCAACCTTTTAAGCAAAACGTTCTGATCTGTTGCATCAGTCTCATTGAGTAAAACAGGTTTTTTATGCTCATGGTTGTATTAATTTGGGATGTATCGCATCCCACAACTGTCCCAGACTATGTTTGAATATTTATTTTTCGCACAGAATAGAATAGGTCAACATTTGTACAATGGGGGATAGTAGATTGACATAGGCTAGTGCTTTTGCTGTTCATTAGGCCTACTCATCTTATTGTCTGACAAAAAGTAAATGTGGACAGTTCTTTGAATATCTTCAATATGCTCCTCGGAATTGGATAAGCACGCCCACAGTTGCATCCCTGATGTGTCTGTCTTCACTTGTAGCCTGTGAGAAAGACACGATCATGTGACAGAGAGCCATGTGAGTGAGAAGTGCTTCGGAGCACGCATCACGCAGAGAGAAGGGAATTAAAATTATTTTATTCAACCAAAGGGTACAATGGCCACTGGCCGCAAAAAGGCATGGATTTTTTTATGGGGCATTACGGCCACACAAAGAGGATGCCGCCGGGAAATTTGAGGCATGGTCAAGTGCTTGTCAAATTGTGAATGAGAGACTGATGAAGTGTGTACAGCCTGCACAAGAAACAAAGTAGAGCTCATGCGTTTCGTGCAGCCTTAGAATGTATTACAAATCAAAACATATAGCCCAACATTTGTATCACAACTAAAGTTAAATAATAAGTAACTCTAAATTAAGCATATAGGAGTACCTGTTTCTTTGTTAACCGCTCAACACAGAATAGCCGCATGTGCGCACTCCCTCAAGTCGTTTGGAGATTTATTTGGAGATCTATTTTTTTCAGCTTTGTATTCTTCATACTGTAAAATACTATGAAATAATGGCACGGAATTCTAAGCAAATATTGTCGGCTAAATGAGTGTAGCCCACAGCCATATGGCATAGCCAGATCAGGACGCACGCACGCGCACGCGCGCACGCACGCACACGCACACGCACACACACACACACACACACACACACACACACACACACACACACACACACACACACACACACACACATACACACACACACACACAGGTGATCTGCAACGTCAAACCAACCGTGGGTCTCATTGCTCTTTTCCTTGTCCCTGAGCAAAAATTGTGTCAACCAAACCCCAAAACCCCTAGAACACTGGTCTGACAGAGACAGATGGAACAAACTACAAAAGGAAAGGAATATAATGCCTCTGCAGTTCTGTCTACAGAGGACCTGCTCAGTGAGAGAGAAAGAATGAGAGAGAGAGACAGAAACAGAGGACCTGCTCAGTGAGAGAGAAAGAATGAGAGAGAGAGAGACAGAAACAGAGGACCTGCTCACTGAGAGAGAAAGAATGAGAGAGAGAGAGACAGAAACAGAGGACCTGCTCAGTGAGAGAGAAAGAATGAGAGAGAGAGACAGAAACAGAGAGAAAAAGAGAATGAAAGAGAGATAGGAAGAATATAAAGAGAGAGATTATTTCAGTGTAGACTAAAATGAGAGACTGTGTTTCTGTGTGTTTACATACCCTTCATTGTTTGGTTGTTCACATCATGCCATTTGGGATGTTAGGACACATAACTGGCATTTTATGAGTCAATGTTTATTACGTGTGCATTCTTGTGTCACGCAGGTGGTGTATGCACAGTTGAAGTCGGAAGTTTACATACACATTAGTCAAATACATTTAAACTCAGTTTTTCACAATTCCTGACATTTAATCCTAGTAATAAAATCCCTGTCTTAGGTCAGTTAGGATCACCACTTATTTTAAGAATGTGAAATGTCAGAATAATAGTAGAGAGTAGAGAGAATAGTAGAGAGAACTTTTATTTCTTTGATCACATTCCCAGTGGGTCAGCAGTACATACACTCAATTAGCATTTGGTAGCATTGCCTTTCAATTGTTTAACTTAGGTCAAACGTTTCGGGTAGCCTCCCACAAGCTTCCCACAATAAGTTGGGTGAATTTTGGCCCGTTCCTCCTGACAGAGCTGGAGTAACTGAGTCAGGTTTGTAGACCTCCTTGCTCGCACACACTTTTTCAGTTCAGCCCACACATTTTCTACAGGATTGAGGTCAGGGCTTTGTGATGGCCACTCCAATACCTTGACTTTGTTGTCCTTAAGCCATTTTGCCACAAATTTGGAAGTACGCTTGGGTCATTGTCCATTTGGAAGACCCATTTACGACCAAGCTTGAACTTCCTGACTGATGTCTTGAGATGTTGCTTCAATGTAATCCACCTAATTTTCCTTCCTCATAATGCCATCTATTTTGTGAAGTGCACCAGTCCCTCCTGCAGCAGAGCACCCCCACAACATGATGCTGCCACCCCCGTGCTTCACGGTTGGGATGGTGTTCTTCGGCTTGCAAGCCTCCCCTTTCTCCTCCAAACATAATGATGGCCATTATTGCCAAACAGTTCTATTTTTGTTTCATCAGACCAGAGGACATTTCTCCAAAAAAGTACAATCTTTGTCCCCATGTGCAGTTGCAAACCGTAGTCTGGCTTTTTATGGTGGTTTTGGAGCAATGGCTTCTTCCTTGCTGAGCGGTCTTTTAGGTTATGTCGATATAAGACTTGTTTTACTGTGGATATAGATACTTTTGTACCTGTTTCCTCCAGCATCTTCACAAGGTCCTTTGCTGTTGTTCTGTGATTGATTTGCACTTTTCACACCAAAGTACATTCATCTCTAGGAGACAGAACGCGTCTCCTTCCTAAGCAGTATGACGGCTACGTGGTCCCATTGTGTTTATACTTGCGTACTATTGTTTGTACAGATGAACGTGGTACCTTCAGGCATTTGGAAATTGCTCCCAAGGATGAACCAGACTTGTGGAGGTCCACAATTCTTTTCTGAGGTCTTGGCTGATTTCTTTTGACTTTTCCATGATGTCAAGCAAAGAGGCACTGAGTTTGAAGGTAGGCCTCCACAGGTACACCTCCAATTGACTCAAATGATGTCAATTAGCCTATCAGAAGCTTCTAAAGCCATGACATCATTTTCTGGAATTTTCCAAGCTGTTTAAAGGACCAGTCAATTTAGTGTATGTAAACTTCTGACCCACTGGAATTCTGATACAGTGAATTATAAGTGAAATAATCTGGCTGTAAAGAATTGTTGGAAAATTGCTTGTGTCATGCACAAAGAAGGTGTCCTAACCGACTTGCCAAAACTATAGTTTGTTAACAAGAAATTTGTGGAGTGGTTGAAAAACGAGTTTAATGACTCCAACCTAAGTGTATGTAAACTTCCGACTTCAACTGTATGTTTATACGCACGTGTGAGTGTGTATGTATGTTTGTGCACACTTGTGTGTGTATGTGGATCCATAACTAATTGTAGAGGCTCTGTGCAGTAGACTTTCATAGATCTCTGGATCAATAGAACAGGTCAATTGTGCCTTTCCATGACCACTGTTAATAAGACTAAACACATACGTAAACAATCTCATACACACGTCAACAATCGAACATAGATGTAAACAATGATCTGTAGACGTGAACAATCAGACATAATAAATGATATATACATTGGAGAAACGTCACGTGGTCAGTATGTACACAAACACTTAGAACACATACTTCTCTCTCTCTCTCGACATACACATTCATCATCATTGATGCGTGACATGACTGAGATGACATCAACATCTTGCATGAACACATGGAGAACACAACACACACAACTTTCATCATTTCAGACACACACCACCTGTGTTCCTCACCCCAGATGAGAGGCAGACAGAGTCAGATTTACACATTTTATTTTACGAGGCAAGCCAGTTAAGAACAAATTCTTATTTTACAATGACGGCCTACTCTGGCTAAACCTTCCCCTAACCCGGACGATGCTGGGCCAATTGTGTGCCACCCTATGGGACTCCTGATCACGGCTTGTTATGATACAGCCCGGTATCGAACCAGGGTCTGCAGTGACGCCTCTAGCACTGAGATGCAGTGCCTTAGACCGCTGCGTCACTCGGAAGCCCATAACTATGAATAATTAACATTAAGTGTTAATGCACCAAGTGTGTGTGTGTGTGTGTGTGTGTGTGTGTGTGTGTGTGTGTGTGTGTGTGTGTGTGTGTGTGTGTGTGTGTGTGCGTGTGTGTGTGTGTGTTTGTGTGTGTGTGTGTGTGTGTGTGTGTGTGTGTGTGTGTGTGTGTAGCTGAGCCACTACCAAGAACTTCACAGGCCTGTGGAGGCCACTCTGTTCATCAGTTGAAGATGAGAGGAGAGAGGGATGGGATGAGTGGAGGAGGAAATGAAAAACGAAAGAGAGGGGGAATTTTTCACTGATGATGAATGCACACCATCTCTCTCTCTCTCTCTCTCTCTCTCTCTCTCTTTCTCTGGTCATTCTCGTGTCTTTTTGAGCTTCAGTTCAAAGGAAGAGCCTTCACTAACCTGAGACGGTTTGATCTGTCACATACACACACACTCTCTGTGTGTCTGGCTAACTCTACCCATCTCTCCTCTCGCTCCCCTTGAATCTCAGACCTTATAGGCAGAACTCTGCATACAGGACTCCCTAAGCTTCAGTAATATTACACTGATGAGCTTGAAGTGGAGGAGACAATCTGACTGTGTGTTCACCCGTGCGTACATGTGTGAATTATTATAGCCTTCTTCTCACACCACCTCCTCTCCTCTCCATTTTACGCCTGTCATTTATTTCACTGTTACTATGGAGACAGAGAGCACATTCTGAGTGCTGTTTGAACCAGAAGAAATAGAAGAATGACCTGTTGATTTCTGAAAAAACACAAACACTGACAAATGATTTTGCTTTGTTCACCACAAAATATGAAATATAATTGCGAGGTATTATTGATTGGAAAAGGATGATTCTGAAGTGAACCGATAGAAACAAAGAGAAACTAATAGATGTAAATGGTTTTGATTGGTTTATATGAGCACTGCTTCACACAATGAAGGTGATAGGCTTTTAGAGCAACTGAAATTGAAATCTATTGACTTATTTGAGTGGTTTTTAAAGCTACTGGTGTTCCATTGTAGAGAGCATATGTAGTTGAATGCTTTACCAAAGCCTAAATTGCCTTTATGAGTACAGTCACCTTTTCTTATTCCTCTTCAAGCACTGACCAGATGTAACCCCAGGTTGTTGACAGATAATGCATGGTTTCATCTGACACAAATGAGCGGTCAGGGTGAGGAGATACAGACAGGCAACCCCTCACCTGGAGAGCAGATCGGTGGAACAGCAGGAGAGACTGGCAACATAAAACCCCTGGAAAGGTGGAACAGCAGGACAGACTGGCAACATAAAACCCCTGGAGAGGTTGAACAGCAGGACAGACTGGCAACATAAAACCCCTGGAGAGGTTGAACAGCAGGACAGACTGGCAACATAAAACCCCTGGAGAGGTTGAACAGCAGGACAGACTGGCAACATAAAACCCCCGGAGAGGTTGAACAGCAGGACAGACTGGCTACATAAAACCCCTGGAGAGGTGGAGCAGCAGAACAGACTGGCAACATAAAACCCCTGGAGAGGTTGAACAGCAGGACAGACTGGCAACATAAAACCCCTGGAGAGGTGGAGCAGCAGGACAGACTGGCAACATAAAACCCCTGGAGAGGTTGAACAGCAGGACAGACTGGCAACATAAAACCCCTGGAGAGGTGGAGCAGCAGGACAGACTGGCAACATAAAACCCCTGGAGAGGTGGAGCAGCAGGACAGACTGGCAACATAAAACCCCTGGAGAGGTGGAGCAGCAGGACAGACTGGCAACATAAAACCCCTGGAGAGGTTGAACAGCAGGACAGACTGGCAACATAAAACCCCTGGAGAGGTGGAGCAGCAGGACAGACTGGCAACATAAAACCCCTGGAGAGGTTGAACAGCAGGACAGACTGGCAACATAAAACCCCTGGAGAGGTGGAGCAGCAGAACAGACTGGCAACATAAAACCCCTGGAGAGGTGGAGCAGCAGAACAGACTGGCAACATAAAACCCCTGGAGAGGTGGAGCAGCAGGACAGACTGGCAACATAAAACCCCTGGAGAGGTGGAGCAGCAGGACAGACTGGCAACATAAAACCCCTGGAGAGGTGGAGCAGCAGGACAGACTGGCAACATAAAACCCCTGGAGAGGTGGAACAGCAGAACAGACTGGCAACATAAAACCCCTGGAGAGGTGGAACAGCAGGACAGACTGGCAACATAAAACCCCTGCAGAGGTGGAGCAGCAGGACAGACTGGCAACATAAAACCCCTGGAGAGGTGGAGCAGCAGGACAGACTGGCAACATAAAACCCCTGGAGAGGTGGAGCAGCAGGACACACTGGCAACATAAAACCCCTGGAGAGGTGGAGCAGCAGAACAGACTGGCAACATAAAACCCATGGAGAGGTGGAGCAGCAGAACAGACTGGCAACATAAAACCCCTGGAGAGGTTGAACAGCAGGACAGACTGGCAACATAAAACCCCTGGAGAGGTGGAGCAGCAGGACAGACTGGCAACATAAAACCCCTGGAGAGGTGGAGCAGCAGGACAGACTGGCAACATAAAACCCTGGAGAGGTGGAGCAGCAGGACAGACTGGCAACATAAAGCCCCTGGAGAGGTTGAACAGCAGGACAGACTGGCAACATAAAACCCCTGGAGAGGTGGAGCAGCAGAACAGACTGGCAACATAAAACCCATGGAGAGGTGGAGCAGCAGAACAGACTGGCAACATAAAACCCCTGGAGAGGTTGAACAGCAGGACAGACTGGCAACATAAAACCCCTGGAGAGGTGGAGCAGCAGGACAGACTGGCAACATAAAACCCCTGGAGAGGTGGAGCAGCAGGACAGACTGGCAACATAAAACCCCTGGAGAGGTGGAGCAGCAGGACAGACTGGCAACATAAAGCCCCTGGAGAGGTTGAACAGCAGGACAGACTGGCAACATAAAACCCCTGGAGAGGTGGAGCAGCAGGACAGACTGGCAACATAAAACCCCTGGAGAGGTTGAACAGCAGGACAGACTGGCAACATAAAACCCCTGGAGAGGTGGAGCAGCAGAACAGACTGGCAACATAAAACCCCTGGAGAGGTGGAACAGTGAATAAACAACAAAAGAACAGAACAGGAGGAGAATAAAAGAGGAGGGGGAAGATGTACACGCCTAAAGAACCTCTTGCCCAATCTCTCTGTGTGTTTCTCTCTTTCTCCCCCATTGACTCAGCGCTTTTATAAAAGGGCTTAGCCAGCCAGCTGTGGACTGGATACACACGCACACGAACCAGCTGTTCATGGCCTACGTCAGCTGTGACTAAGCTAAAGACGTCACACAGCGTCACGTCCTTATGTTACCATCTCACCTCCATGTGTGCCCACTGCCTTATTTCCCCCAAAGATGTCATTGTCCTGGCCTTACGCCACGATTGTGTTGTTATAGCATTATGCTAATGTTGTCTTTTTCACCTCATTTATTATGACCCTCATGCCATTGTTTCCTTTATATCCCTGGTCATAGTTATGTCCTTATGACTTTATATCCCTGGTCATAGTTATGTCCTTATGACTTTATATCCCTGGTCATAGTTATGTCCTTATGACTTTATATCATTGGTAATAGTTATGTCCTTATGACTTTATATCCCTGGTCATAGTTATGTCCTTATGACTTTATATCCCTGATCATAGTTATGTCCTTATGACTTTATATCCCTGGTCATAGTTATGTCCTTATGACTTTATATCATTGGTAATAGTTATGTCCTTATGACTTTATATCATTGGTAATAGTTATGTCCTTATGACTTTATATCCCTGGTCATAGTTATGTCCTTATGACATTATGTCCCTGGTCATAGTTATGTCCTTATGACTTTATATCATTGGTAATAGTTATGTCCTTATGACATTATATCATTGGTAATAGTTATGTCCTTATGACTTTATATCATTGGTAATAGTTATGTCCTTATGACTTTATATCATTGGTAATAGTTATGTCCTTATGACTTTATATCCCTGGTCATAGTTATGTCCTTATGACATTATATCCCTGGTCATAGTTATGTCCTTATGACTTTATATCCCTGGTCATAGTTATGTCCTTATGACTTTATATCCCTGGTCATAGTTATGTCCTTATGACATTATATCCCTGGTCATAGTTATGTCCTTATGACATTATGTCCCATTATGGTCCTTTTTATGCCCTGGGGCCATAGGTATCAAGCATCTCAGAGTAGCAGTGCTGATTTAGGCTCCATTTCACC
The DNA here is from genome assembly GCF_016432855.1 of Salvelinus namaycush. NCBI lineage: Eukaryota > Metazoa > Chordata > Actinopteri > Salmoniformes > Salmonidae > Salvelinus > Salvelinus namaycush. The sequence continues at coordinate 17,351,000 of NC_052333.1, read as the reverse complement.
TTTTAGATCCCAATGAATAAGATTACATGGACAGGGGGGGACTGATCCTAGATCAGCAATACTCTGAGTTGCGGCACGGCCCCTGATGTCTATAGACTAGCTGTGTGTCACTGTTGGCATTCATTATTTGACCTTTTCATTGTCATATGGTTGTATGAATGGAACAAATAGAGTTAAGTGGACATTGATAATAAATCATGTACTAATGACTAATGACTTTGTGATTGGCTATGATTAGTGAGTAGTGTTAGCAGTTAGAAGCTGTGTGTGTTATGAGTGCCTGGGGCTAGCTATGCTACGCTAGAAGGTTTCTCCCTCCTCCAGTCACTGTAATGAGAACACAATTAGAAATACACACTCATAACTACAGGGGGGCTACCGCGAGGAAAGCATCCCTTAGCCTTGGGGTGGGTAGATCAATCTGAAACGCACGCACGCACGCACGCACGCACGCACGCACGCACGCACGCACGCACGCACACACACACACACACACACACACACACACACACACACACACACACACACATACACACACACACACACACACACACACACAGACTTCCCTAACCCTTGCATAAATGATGGGGGAGATGTGAAGGTACAATGGCATACAACTCACAGAGATTTGGGACGAGTGTTGGCAGACAATGTAAGCATAACAAATATTTCTAGAGTCCTGAAACAACATCAAGTAAGGATGAAGCAGTTGTATACTGTCCCCTTTGAGAGGAACTCTGAACGAGTCAAGCAACTCAGGAACCAATAAGTCCAGGTAAGATGACTATAAAATACAGAACTGGTTTTGAACAGAACCAAACAGGGCAGAGGCACACAATGGCATGTTTTTAGGTATAATGTAAACTAGCGTAATAGACTGACTCTTATGTTGCCTTGTGGATTTATTTTAGAGAGTCATGAGAGAGATTTTAGAGAGATTGAAGTCAGGTAACACCCCACATATTCATCTTTGTGGATGAGGCTGGTTTCAACTTGGCCAAAACACTGCGGCGAGGAAGGAATGTGATTGGAAAAAGAGCCACAGTGGATGTCCCGGGCCAGAGGGGTGCCAACATCACAATGTGTGCAGCAATATCCTCTGATGGATTGCTGTTACACAAACCGCTAATTGGGCCATACAACACCGAGCGTCCATTCCATTCCTGGATGACCTCTATGGAAGGGTTGTGCCAGGTGAGGAAAGGGTTGCAGTGAGGAGAAATAGGCCAATGTTTGAAATTGTATGGGACAATGTGGCATTTCACCACTCCCATGCAGTCACAGAGTGGTTTGCAGCCCATCCCAGGATGATGTCACTTTTCCTCCTTCCTTACTCTCTATTCCTTAACCCCATAGAGGAATTATTTTCCTCATGGAGGTGGAAGGATTATGACCACCTTCCACATGATCAAATGTCCCTCCTGACTGGGCAGGCACCGTGTTATGCGGGGGAGCGCACAATGTCCCCAGTGCGCACGCATAGCCCGGTGCGTTACATCGCAGCTCCTCGAATCGGCCGGGCTAGAGTGGGCATCGAGCCAGGAGGGATGATGCCGGCTCAGCGCATCTGGTCTCCAGTGCGTCTCCTCGGCCCGGGGTATATTGCACCAGCCCTACGCACGGTGTCTCCAGTTCGCCAGCACAGCCCAGTGCGGCCTGTTCCAACTCCCCGCACTTGCCGGGCTACAGGGGGAATCCAGCCAGGACGAGTGGTGCTAGCTCTACGCTCGAGACCGCCAGTGCGCCTCCACGGTCCAGTGCATCCGGTGCCTCGGCCAAGGACAAGGCCTCCTGCATGTCTCCCCAGCCTGGTGAGTCCTGTGCCTTCTCCCAGAGCCAGGCCTCCTGTGTGTCTCTCCACTCCAGTGGTGATCCATGGCAAGAAGCCTCCAGTGATAATCCATGGCACGAAGCCTCCAGTGATGATCCATGGCAAGAAGCCTCCAGTGATAATCCATGGCACGAAGCCTCCAGTGATGATCCATGGCACGAAGCTTCCAGTGATGATCCATGGCACGAAGCCTCCAGTGATGATCCATGGCACGAAGCCTCCAGTGGTGATCCATGGCAAGAAGCCTCCAGTGATGATCCATGGCAAGAAGCCTCCAGTGATAATCCATGGCACGAAGCCTCCAGTGATGATCCATGGCACGAAGCCTCCAGTGATAATCCATGGCAAGAAGCCTCCAGTGATAATCCATGGCAAGAAGCCTCCAGTGATAATCCATGGCAAGAAGCCTCCAGTGATAATCCATGGCACGAAGCCTCCAGTGATAATCCATGGCACGAAGCCTCCAGTGATGATCCATGGCACGAAGCCTCCAGTGAGGATCCATGGCAAGAGGCCTCCAACGTCGCCCTCTAGTCCGGAGCCTCCAGCGTCGCCCTCTAGTACGGAGCCTCCAGCAACGCCTTCTAGTCCGGAGCCTCCAGCGACTCCCTCTAGTCCGGAGCCTCCAGCGACTCCCTCTAGTCCGGAGTCTCCAGAGTCTCCCTCTAGTCCGGAGCAGCCAGAGTCTCCCTCCTGTCCGGAGCAGCCAGAGTCTCCCTCCTGTCCGGAGCAGCCAGAGTCTCCCTCCTGTCCGGAGCAGCCAGAGTCTCCCTCCTGTCCGGAGCAGCCAGAGTCTCCCTCCTGTCAGGAGCTGCCAGAGCCGCCCGTCAGTCAGGAGCTGCCAGAGCCGTCCGTCAGTCAGGAGATGCCTGAGCCGTCCGTCAGTCAGGAGCTGCCTGAGCCGCCCGTCAGTCAGGAGCTGCCTGAGCTACCCGTCAGTCAGGAGCTGCCCTTCACTCCGGTGCTGCCGGAGTCTCCCGCCTGTCCGGCGCTGCCGGAGTCTCCCGTCTATTCGGGGCCCGCTGAAAGGGTCCCCAGTCCGAGGTCGGCGGCGAGGGTCGCCGCTCCAAAGGCGCCACATAAGTGGGCCAAGACTATGGTGGAGTGGGGGCCACGTCCCGCACCAGAGCCGCCACCGTGGTGAAATGTCCACCCAGACCCTCCCCTATAGGTTCAGGTTTTGCGGCCGGAGTCCGCACCTTTGGGGGGGGGGGGGGGGGGGGGTACTGTCACGTTCTGACCTTAGTTCCTTTTTTATGTCTTTATTTTTGTTGGTCAGGGCGTGAGTTGGGGTGGGCATTCTATGTTGTTTTTCTATGTTTTGTTCTGTTGTTATATTTCTATGTGTTTGGCCTAGTATGGTTTTCAATCAGAGGCAGGTGTCAGTCATTGTCTCTGATTGGGAGCCATATTTAGGTAGCCTGTTTTCTATTGTGTTTTGTGGGTGGTTGTTTCCTGTTTCAGTGTTTGCACCATACGGGACTGTTTCGGTTGTTTGTTCGTGTTTTGTTATTTTTGTTCTGTGTTCATTTTGATTTATTAAAAATCTATTATGGACACTTACCCCGCTGCACATTGGTCCGATCCTTGCTACTCCTCTTCAGACGAAGAGGAAATCCGTTACAACTGTAAAGTCCATGGAGAATAAGAGCACCTCCTCCCAGCTGCCCACTGCACTGAGGCTAGGAAACACTGTTACCACAGATAAATCCACAATAATTGAGAATTTCAATAATAATTTTTCTACGGCTGGCCATGCTTTCCACCTGGCTACCCCTACCCCGGTCAACAGCCCTGTGCTCCCCACAGCAACTCGCCCAAACTTCTCCTTCACCCAAATCCAGATAGCTGATGTTCTGAAAGAGCTGCAAAATCTGGACCCCTACAAATCAGCCTGGCTAGACAATCTGGACCCTCTCTTTCTAAAATGATCTGCCGAAATTGTTGCAACCCCTATCACTAGCCTGTTCAACCTCTCTTTCGTATCGTCTGAGATTCCCATAGATTGGAAAGCTGCCGGGGTCATCCCCCTCTTCAAAGGGGGTGACACTCTAGACCCAAACTGCTACAGACCTATATCTATCCTACCCTGCCTTTCTAAGGTCTTTGAAAGCCAAGTTAACAAACAGATTACCGACCATTTCGAATCTCACCGTACCTTCTCCGCTATGCAATCTGGTTTCAGAGCTGGTCATGGGTGCACCTCATCCACGCTCAAGGTCCTAAACGATATCATCCAGCAACGCCGGATATCATCCAGCATCCATAACCGCCATCGATAAGAGACATTACTGTGCATCCGTATTCATCGACCTGGCTATAGCTTTCGACTCTGTCAATCACAACATTCTTATTGGCAGACTCAACAGCCTTGCTTTCTCAAATGATTGCCTCGCCTGGTTCACCAACTACTTCTCCGATAGAGTTCAGTATGTCAAATTGAAGGGCCTGATGTATGGACCTCTGGCAGTCTCTAAGGGGGTGCCACAGGGTTCAATTCTCGGGCCGACTCTCTTCTCTGTATACATCAATGATGTTGCTCTCGCTGCTGGTGATTCTTTGATCCACCTCTACGCAGACGACACCCTTCTGTATACCTCTGGCCCTTCTTTGGACACTGTGTTAACTAACCTCCAGATGAGCTTCAATGCCGTACAACGCTCCTTCCGTGTCCTCCAACTGCTCTTAAATGCAAGTAAAACTAAAGTGTGAAGAGTGCTCTTCAACCGATCGCTGCCCGCACCTGCCCGCCCGCCCAGCATCACTACTCTGGACGGTTCTGACTTAGAATATGTGGACAACTACAAATACCTAGGTGTCTGGTTAGACTGTAAACTCTCCTTCCAGACTCACATTAAACATCTCCAATCCAAAATTAAATCTAGAATTGGCTTCCTATTCCAACAAAGCATCCTTCACTCATGCTGCCAAACACACCCTCGTAAAACTGACTATCCTACCGATCCTCGACTTCGGCGATGTCATTAACTGTCACGTTCCTGACCTGTTTTCTGTTGTTTTTGTATGTGTTTAGTTGGTCAGGGCGTGAGTTGGGGTGGGCATTCTATGTTATGTGTTTCTATGTTGGGTCAAATGTGTTGCCTGATATGGTTCTCAATTAGAGGCAGGTGTTTGACGTTTCCTCTGATTGAGAACCATATTAAGGTAGGCTGTTCTCACTGTTTGTTTGTGGGTGATTGTTGCTGTGTCTGTGTTTGTTACACCACACGGTACTGTTTCGTTTTTTCCTGTTCGTGCGTTCTTCGTTATATGTAGTTCACAAGTTCAGGTCTGTTTAACGTCGTTTGTTGTTTTGTAAATTATCAAGTGTCTTTCGTGTCAGTGTTCGTCTTGTCTAATTAAATCATCATGTATTTATCACCCGCTGCGTCTTGGTCCACTCTCTCCCCGAAAGACGAACGTTACAGAATCACCCACCAAACCCGGACCAAGCAGCGTGGAGACGGGCAGCAGCGACAGCAGCAGTGGTACAAGGAGGAATGGACATGGGAGGAGATTCTAGACGGAGAAGGACCCTGGGCAGAGCCAGAGGAGTGTCGCCGCCCCAAAGCGGAGCTGGAGGCATCAAAAGCGGAGAGGTGGCATTATGAGGCGCTAGCAAGGCAGAGCGGCTGGAAGCCCGAGAGGCTCACCCAAAAATTTCTTGGGGGGGGGCTAAAGGGGAGTGTGGCGAAGTCAGGTAGGAGACCTGCGCCAACTTCCCGGGCTTACCGTGGAGAACGAGAGTACAGGCAGACACCGTGTTGTGCGGAAGAGCGCACGGAGTCTCCTGTACATGTGCTTACCCCGGTGCGGGTTATTCCACCTCCCCGCACTAGCCGGGCTAGAGTGAGCATTGAGCCAAGTGCCATGAAGCTGTCAAATTGAAGGGCCTGTTGTCTGGACCTCTGGCTGTTCTCACTGTTTGTTTGTGGGTGATTGTTGCTGTGTCTGTGTTTGTTACACCACACGGTACTGTTTCGTTTTTTCCTGTTCGTGCGTTCTTCGTTATATGTAGTTCACAAGTTCAGGTCTGTTTAACGTCGTTTGTTGTTTTGTAAATTATCAAGTGTCTTTCGTGTCAGTGTTCGTCTTGTCTAATTAAATCATCATGTATTTATCACCCGCTGCGTCTTGGTCCACTCTCTCCCCGAAAGACAAACGTTACATTAACAAAATAGCCTCCAACACTCTACTCAACAAATTGGATGCAGTCTATCACAGTGCCATCCGTTTTGTCACCAAAGCCCCATATACTACCCACCACTGTGACCTGTACGCTCTCGTTGGCTGGCCCTCGCTTCATACTCGTCGCCAAACCCACTAGCACCAGGTAATCTACAAGTCTCTGCTAGGTAAAGCCCCGCCTTATCTCAGCTCACTGGTCACCATAGCAGCACCCACCCGTAGCACTCGCTCCAGCAGGTATATCTCACTGGTCACCCCCAAAGCCAATTCTTCCTTTGGCCGCCTCTCCTTCCAGTTCTCTGCTGCCAATGACTGGAACGAACTGTAAAATCACTGAAGCTGGAGACTCTTACCTCCCTCACTAGCTTTAAGCACCAGCTTACAGATCACTGCACCTGTACATAGCTCATCTGTAAATAGCCCATCCAATCTACCTCATCCCCATACTGTATTTATTTATTTATCTTGCTCCTTTGCACCCCAGTATCTCTTCTTGCACATTCATCTTCTACATATCCTACCATTCCAGTGTTTAATTGCTATATTGTAATTACTTCGCCACCATGGCCTATTTTTTGCCTTACCTCTCTTATCCTACCTCATTTGCACTCACTGTATATAGACTTTTCTACTGTATTATTGATTGTGTGTTTGTTTATTCCATGTGTAACTCTGTGTTGTTGTATGTGTCAAACTGCTTTGCTTTGTCTTGGCCAGGTCGCAGTTGCAAACGAGAACTTGTTCTCAACGAGCCTACCTGGTGAAATAAAGGTGAAATAAGTCAAATAAAAAACCATACGGAGTTAATGCCTAACCTTAACCCTAACCTGAAAGATGTGGAGTTAATGTATAACCTTAACCCTAACCTGAAAGATGTGGAGTTAATGTATAACCTTAACCCTAACCTGAAATATGTGGAGTTAATGCCTAACCTTAACCCTAACCTGAAAGATGTGGAGTTAATGCCTAACCTTAACCCTAACCTGAAAGATGTGGCGTTAATGTATAACCTTAACCCTAACCTGAAAGATGTGGAGTTAATGTATAACCTTAACCCTAACCTGAAAGATGTGGAGTTAATGTATAACCTTAACCCTAACCTGAAAGATGTGGAGTTAATGCCTAACCTTAACCCTAACCTGAAAGATGTGGAGTTAATGTATAACCTTAACCCTAACCTGAAAGATGTGGAGTTAATGCCTAACCTTAACCCTAACCTGAAAGATGTGGAGTTAATGCCTAACCTTAACCCTAACCTGAAAGATGTGGCATTCATGTATAACCTTAACCCTAACCTGAAAGATGTGGAGTTAATGCCTAAACTTAAACTTCGAAATTTGATGTTTGAGAAACATGGATGAACGTTTAATTCTAATGTGAGACTGTGAGAGCTTGTTGGAATATAAATTATTCTATTATGATAAAAATCCCTGAAATTAAAAAATGAAAGCCTTAGATGTCCTCTGACCTAGATTCTAAGGTGCATCCCAAATGGCACCCTATACCCTATAGTTCACTACGTTTGACCAGAGCCCTATGGATAGTGCACTGTAAAGGTTCCATTTGGGAAGGAGCCTTATAGTGTATTTTAACTATGGTTATAATAATGGTGATTAGAACTGTGGAGTTCTGTACTGGGAACTGTGAAACAGCGAAATGTCAATGTACTGTCTTTACTGTGAAACAAACACTGTGGACTAATGTACTGTAACCAAGCCAGCAATGTAGTGGCAGTAACGATTAAAAGACGACACACACGGGTAGACACAGATGCACACACACCAGAAGAGCCCTATCGAGTGACTTCTAATGTGAAAGTTCCTCCTGCTATCGGTGTGTGTGTGTATGTGGTGTAGTGAAGAGTAATGAGGTGTCAGGGTATCGCCGCGGGCAACCAGTAACCTCTGACCTATAAGCTGTTAAGACCTATAAGCTGTTAAGAACACAAAGACAAAGGTGAGAAGAAGATCCCAATGCCGCCTCCACAGCCTCAATCTCACTAGGTGTGTGTGGCAGTAGCACCCTGACTGGATGTAGTTGTCTTTTCTGTTGCACTGACTCTGTCTACACTCACTAGACTCTACCCACACATACTACACTGACACTCCAACACACACACACACACACACACACACACACACACACACACACACACACACACACACACACACACACACACACACACACACACACACACACACACACACACACACACACACACACACACACACACATATTTACGATCACACACACAAACTCAGACACACACACGTTCACACTTTTAACAAACACTGCTGCTACTCTGTTTATTATCTATCCTGATTGCCCATTCACTTTTACCACTACCTACATTTCCATATTACCTCAACTACCTCAACTACCTTGTACCCCTGCACATTGACTCCGTACCAACTCCTTGTATATAGCCTCATTATTGTTATTAAATTGTGTTACTATTTCCATTTTTATTTAGAAAATGTTTCTTACTTTTTAACTCTGCATTCTTGGTTAAGGGCTTGTAAGTAAGCATTTCACGGTAAAGTCTACACCTGTTGTATTCGGCGCATGTGTCAAATACAGTATGATATGAGTAGCAGTAACCTGCTCCAGCAGGGTGGAAGTGATAGGTAGGATAGACAGAAGGATGAGACACAGAGAGAGAGAGAGAGTGGGTGAAATAACACGTGGCATTACAGCAGCAATATTTGTGACCTGTTGCCACAAGAAAAGGGCAACCATTGAAGAACAAACCATTGTAAATACAAACCATATTTATGTTTATTTATTTTCCCTTTTGTACTTTAACTATCAAATCAAATCAAATTTGATTTGTCACATGCGCCAAATACAACAGGTGTAGGTAGACCTTACAGTGAAGTACTTACTTACAAGCCCTTAAAGATTTATTTTTAACAACACTATTAACAAGGCAGGTCCTACAGGCCCTAGTTTTGTCGCACCTTGACTACTCTTCAGTCGTGTGGTCAGGTGCCACAAAAAAGGACTTAGAAAAATTGCATTTAGCTCAGAGCAGGGCAGCACAGCTGGCCCTTGGATGTACACAGAGAGCTAATATTAATAATATGCATGTCAATCTCTCCTGGCTGAAAGTGGAGGAGAGATTGACTTCATCACTACTTTTATTTGTGAGAGGTATTGACATGTTGAATGCACCGAGCTGTCTAAACTACTGGCACACAGCTCGTCCTCCCATGCATACCCCACAAGACATGCCACAGTCCCCAAGTCCAGAACAGACTATGGGAGGCACACAGTACTACATAGAGCCATGACTACATGGACCTCTATTCCACATCAAGTAACTGACGCAAGCAGTAACATTAGATTTAAAGAACAGATAAAAAAACACCTTATGGAACAGCGGGGACTGTGAAGCAACACAAACATTGGCACACACACACACACACACACTATACATACACATGGATTTAGTACTGTAGATATGCGGTAGATATGCTGCTTTGGCAGCAGCTAATGGGGATCCATAATAAATACAAATACAAAATCTTGACAGTTCTCAGAATTTCTAGTGGAACTGTGAGAAGACCTGCATTTGGAAAACAGCCTCTATGTTTTTAGAAAATGTTTCAGCCTCTGCTTATTGTCTCATTGAACTCACTCAGTATGTGACACATAGTTATCCCTCTTAGACTGTCATGGGTTTGTTAATATTTGTGCTTTCCTTCAGTAACGTGACCATGAACTGAAAACTGTCATTATTTCCATTGAATGTCTTCGCAGTTTGAACAGATTGAAAGAACAGTAATTATAGTGAGTGAAGATTGTTATCTGCTGTAGCCATTGACTTGGCTAATGACCTTGGTGAAAAGTACAGAGCTATTATAGTGCACTTCTATTGACCAGGGCCCATAGGGAATAAGGAGTTTTTTGGGACGCACAACGGAGCGTCACGAAATGTTCAATGTACCTTTAAATAACAGTGTCTTCACTTGTTGTTGAAGCCAACACATAATTGTTGTATTTGTCGACTGACTGTAAAATAGTGACATTTTATACATTTTATGGACTTTGTCCTCTCTTTTTCTGCTCTGAAAGTTTAAATTTTTATGCGTGTGTGTGTGCAAGCATTTCTGTACCCAAGTGTCTATGTGTATGTCTTTGTGTGTGTGCGCGTGTGTGTTTATTTGTGATTGAGCTCTAGTCTGTCCTGACAGTCTGGTGACAGCATGAAGCCACTCTCTCCCTCTCTCGTTGGTTGGTCTCCCATAGCAACCACCAAGGTCCCACATGGCCAGGCAGGGGAAGGTAATACATGATGCGCACCATGACCTTTTACTTCCTGGTGGAGGGGAACTAGGTCATGTCTGCAACAGAGACAGGTGGAGGGATGAGTGGGAGAGGGGAGGAGATGCAGAGAGAATATAAGAGGGGAGAAAGTGAGAGGGTGAAGAGGGGGAGAAGGAGGAAAGGAGGGGAGAGGAGGGAGAGAAGAGAGGAGAGGGACAGAGGGAGATAGAGGAGGTGGAGGAGAGGGAGAAAGGAGAGAGAGAGAGAGAGTGAGAGAGAGATGGGAGGGGTGACAAGTGAGATGAGAAAGTGAAACAGTTTTTTCATCAGTCAAGGAAATTACTTCAGAGAGGACAGAATGTACCAAAGAGCCTGACTGACAGTAGCTGCTTGGTATCTGTTGATCAGGAGGCAATCTATAACTGGTTCCATCTGAGCATCAGTAAAATGAAATGTCCTGAGCAGCCAGTGGACCTTACAGGAACAATCCATATCTTTTCCCTCACACCACCGATGTGCGTCGGACAAAGTATGTGTGTGTGTTTGTGTAAGTGTTTGTGTGTGTGTTTGTGTGTGTGTGTGTGCGAGCATGCATGCGTCTGTGTTTAGTCTGCTTAATGAGCATTGATTCTCTCAACTATCTGTCTTCCTCATAACAATCTGCTACCCAACCAGCCTTCACCAAACAACAACAAGAGAGAGAGAGAGAGTTCCAAATTGAGCAGCAGCTGCTGAAAAGATGAGCTCCTACAAATATTGATATTTACATGGTTTTTAGAGTGAAGTACATCGGAAAAAAGCAAAAGAAAACTGCAAGACTGAATGGGAGACAAAACAAGCAACAAACAAAGAAGATAGACTTTTGAAAAAGTAACTATTTTTCATAAAATTGTACCGTTTTCTTAGCTGGCTTAATTGTTTACCAGTTGCTAAGCAGTTGCTAGGGACTCTCCTGGAAGAAGCTAGCTAGCTAACAAAGAATATCTAGTTAACAGAAGAAAAGAAAGACAAAATAAGACAAAATAAGGACAGAAGAAAAAGGACATCAAAGTGAAACAGTCCTCTAAAGACACAAGAGACAATAATACAAGAAACAACACTTCTATTGCAACATTGTAGCCAACATCACCAGCGTTGCTATGGAAATTGTTTACCCACCAGACATCCAAACAGAGAAAGCTAAGAAAAGTTTCAAAGGTTTGTTGATGGGACAGAACCATGAATGCCTGTTTGCAGATCTTACCAGTTGCAAAACAAGAGCAAATTGAATTTTTAATACCAAACGAGGGCACATATGGAAAAAGGTTATTTGCAACCATTTCCCTTTCTCAAAAAAGAGAGGCATCAGCCAAGGATGTCAGATCATAATTTTTGAAGAAGCTGACCAGAGCAACACGTATCAAACAGTAAACTTATATAATAATGGAACTGTATTGATACAAGACAATGATTCAAGCCTCCAGGCTTTTGAGAATAGGTTTACTACCCTAAAAGCAGAAGCTGAAATCATCTCAGAAACTGAGGAGAAAGTCAAGGAGGGAGATGACGGTGAAAAGCAGGCCCCAACGGTCTCTGTGATCCAGCAAGAAGCCCTCAGTGTCCCTCTACCTACCTCACCTGCAGCAGACAGAGCCAAGGACATGCCTACAACACCAAGAACACCTGCTATGCAACGTTTCCACAACACCCTCTCTCTAGTCGAAGCAGAGGTCATAGAACTCAGAGAGAACAAGCTTCAAGAGGAGGACACTGTCCAGAAACTAAAAGAAGAGATGAAACAGTTCAGGGAGGAGAGCAGAGCATCTATTGCTAAATTAGAAAGCAGAATGGACAAACTGAGTCAGACAAATGATGACCTCAGAGACCATCTGAGCACAACAAGAAAGGAGCTAGAACAAAGAGAGAGGTACATTCACACCCTCAACCAGCAGCGAGTCATTATGTCCTCTGCATGTAGAGAACATGTCCACCAGCTTGGCATAACAAGCAGAACCTGAGACCAGCATGGCCTCCACCACACAGCCTGGTGACACTGCACCAGCCTACCAGTCTGCTCTAGCCCATGTCAGCCTACCAGCCTCTCAGTCTGCTCCAGCCCAGGTCAGCCAACCAGCCACCCTGTCTGCTCCAGCCCAGCCCAGGTCAGCCAACCAGCCACCCTATCTGCTCCAGCCCAGGTCAGCCAACCTCCCTCTCAGTCTGCTCCAGCCCAGGTCAGAATAGTAGCCTCCCAGTCTGCTCCAGCCCAGGTCAGAATACCAGCCTCCCAGTCTGCTCCAGCCCAGGTCAGAATACCAGTCTCCCAGTCTGCTCCACCCAGACAATCACCCACAACTGCAATCCTTATTGACTCAAATGGGAAGTTCTTAGTCCAGGAAAGATTATTCCCTAGACACCAGGTGTATACGTTCTGGTGTCCTACAACTGACAGTGCAATGCAGCTACTCAGTCAGACCAGGATTGACACACCCGACAACATCATCATCCACACTGGCACAAACGACCTTCATGCCAAAGGTGAAAATGTATCTGGGGCGGTGAGAAGAGTGGCAGAACGGGCACAGGCTATATTCCAATATAACCAATATAGTTGTGTCCACCCTCCTACCAAGAAAAGACTTCCCAGGAAAGTTAATCGACAAAATAAATCAACAGATCACTGTGGACTGTGCCTCACTACTCAACGTCAGAACGGCTCACCACCCCACTCTGACATGTCAACACTTATACGATAATCTACATCTTGATCAGGACAGTATCAGAACCTTTGCCAAGGACCTAAAAGATGCAACACCCACACACCCATCACCCCAGCAACAGAGGTCCCCCGCCCCACCTTCTGAAACAACAGTACCTCCACCATCCCCAGGAGAAAGAGCCAGACACGGCTTATTACAGCACAGCTCTACTAGACCAGGCCCAACACAGCACAGATTTACCAGACCAGACCCGCCTCAGGACAGCACGACTAGACCCGGCCCATCACAACACAGCTCTACTAGACCAGGGCCTTCACAACACAGCTCTACTAGACCAGGCCCATCACAACACAGCTCTACTAGACCTGGCCCATCACAACACAGCTCTACTGGACCTGGTCCATCACAACACAGCTCTACTAGACCTGGCCCGTCACAACACATCTCTACTGGACCTGGTCCATCACAACACATCTCTACTGGACCTGGCCCATCACAGCTCTGACCACTACTCCAGGGTCGGACAGAACACTGTCCTTCAGAGAAGTACACCACATGATGCAGTCCACACCATGTATCATTCAGATCATCAGCCTACATATGCTGAGGTAACCTCTGGCAAAAGACACCTAGAACAATCAGAGATAGGAGAGGTGCGCCAACTACTGCAACTAATATGCAGACTACTGAGTTAGACAGACCCTTTAATTCACACGCACACACACACACACACACACACACAGGGTGGCAGATTGCATTGTACTTATTTTTGTGCAATCTTATTCCATTCTTATTCATTTGTTTACAACTATTCTTAATAATTATATGTAATGGTGTGTGTATGTGTGTGTGTGTGTGTATGTATGTATATGTATATGTATGTATGTATGTATGTATGTATGTATGTATGTATGTATGTATGTATGTATGTATGTATGTATGTATGTATGTATGTATGTATGTATATGTGTGTATGTATATATATGTATATATGTATATATACTGTATATATATATATATATTATTTTGTTTTTTTTCAATGTACTTTACTCAAACCAGTGAATATCACTTATTATAAATGAGACCATTAACTATCAGCTCTTGGAATATCCAGGGCCTATACTCTTCACATTTTGGTTATAAAACAACAAATCCAGAATTGATTAAAAACATCAAGGGACAGGACATCATAATCCTACTGGAAACATGGTGTCGTGGAGACATAGATACTCAGTGTCCCTCAGGCTATAGAGAAAGTTTACTACCATCAATCAAACATAAAAATGTTAAATGGGGCCGAGACTCAGGCGGAATCATCATTTGGCATAAGCAGGACTTAGCACTGAATGAAATGAAAAAAGGTACCAGTCACATTTGGCTAAAACTTAACAAAGGTACAATCTATTGTGACAATGATGTATACATATGTGCAGCTTATGCTCCTCCTTCAGATTCATCATATTATGATGATCAGTTTTTTGACAATCTCCATACAGAAATCATTACATTTCAGGCAGAGGGTAAAGTGCTTCTTTGTGGAGATTTCAATGCAAGAACAGGTTCTGAGCCTGACTACACTGATGCGGGAGGTAACCACCACATATTTGGTCACCCCTCCTTGTACAGTAGCCCTATTATAAATAATAGAAACAGTCCTGACCAAATACTGAACAAAAATGGGAAGGAGTTAGTGCATCTCTGTCGAGCCTTAGGCCTGTACATGCTTAATGGTAGAATCAGAGGGGACTCTTTAGGTCAGTTTACTTACTGCTCAGCTCTTGGGACAAGTGTAGTCGATTATGCCATCACGGACATTGACCCCTCCTCCATTAGTGCATTCACTGTCAGACCACAGACACCATTGTCAGATCACAGTCAGATCAACGTGTTTCTGAAGAAATTAACCGGCAATATTCATTCAAATAAACTGCCCAATAAACTCTACAACATAAACCAATCGTATAGATGGGCTCCAAACAGTGCAGAGAGATTCATTGAAACATTGAACTCAAATGAAATTATGAACTCTGTATAGTTTTTCAATAACTCACAATACCAAAACAATAAAGATGGTGTCAATTCGGCTACTCAAAACATCAACTGCATATTCCAAAAAGCAGCAATGAAAGCAAATTTGAGAAAACCAAAGAAATGCAACATCAGAAACAAAAAACAAAATGTTTCTGACAAATGGTTTGATAATGAATGTAAAACAATTAGAAAACACCTAAGACAAATGTCAAACATAAGCAGCAAAACAACCCAGAGCTACGACATGAATACTTTGAAACTCTGAAACAGTATAAACATACACTGAAACACAAGAAACTGAATTATACCAACAAGACACTTGATGAAATTGAAAACGCAATTGACCCAAATCAGTTCTGGGACATGTGGAACAATTTAAGCACAACAAAGCCACAAGAATTAACCATACAAGATGTTGGAATTTGGAAAACTTATTTGATAATCTATACAAAAACATCCCACAAAAAGACTTAAAACAGAACCAATTAGAAATTAAAGAAAAATTGAACATCCTTGAATCAGTCATTAAAAACAACCCAAAATCCATTAGATTACCCAATAACCCAACAAGAACTAAATGAAAAGCTCAAATCTATTAAATCAAAGAAGGCTTGAGGTCTAGACAACATCAGAAATGAAATGCTGAAAAACAGCACACCTGAGTTGCAAAATGCTGTGCATAAATTGTTCAACATGGTTTTAACGTCTGGCTGCTTCCCTGATGTCTGGAACCAAGGGCTCATCTCCCCTATCCACAAAAGTGGAGACAAATCAGACCCCAATAATTACAGGGGAATTTGCGTAAACAGTAACTTGGGAAAGGTTTTCTGTAGCATTTTGAATTCAAGAATTCAAACCTTTCTTCAAGAAAAAAATGTAATAACTAAATGTCAAATTGGCTTTCTCCCTAACCATCGCACTACGGACCATATATACACCTTACACACACTAATTAATAAACACGTCCACCAAAAAAAAGAGGGCAAAATCTTTGCTTGCTTTATTGACTTTAAAAAAGCATTTGATTCTGGGCCTCCCGGGTGGCGCAGTGGTCTAGGGCACTGCATCGCAGTGCTAACTGCGCCACCAGAGTCTCTGGGTTCGCGCCCAGGCTCTGTCGCAGCCGGCCGCGACCGGGAGGTCCGTGGGGCGACGCACAATTGGGCTAGCGTCGTCCGGGTTAGGGTGGGTTTGGCCGGTAGGGATATCCTTGTCTCATCGCGCTCCAGCGACTCCTGTGGCGGGCCGGGCGCAGTGCGTGCTAACCAAGGGGGCCAGGTGCACGGTGTTTCCTCCGACACATTGGTGCGGCTGGCTTCCGGGTTGGAGGCGCGCTGTGTTAAAGAAGCAGTGCGGCTTGGTTGGGTTGTGCTTCGGAGGACGCATGGCTTTCGACCTTCGTCTCTCCCGAGCCCGTACGGGAGTTGTAGCGATGAGACAAGATAGTAATTACTAGCGATTGGATACCACGAAAATTGGGGAGAAAAGGGGATAAAATAAAAAAAATAAAAAATAAAAAATAAAAAAAAGCATTTGATTCTATTTGGCACGAAGGGCTATTCTACAAAATGCTCCAAAGTGGGCTTGGTGGTAAGGTGTATGACTTAATAAAATGTATGTACACAGAAAACAAGTGTGCAATAAAAATCAAAAACCAAAGAACAGAATTATTTTCACAATGTCGAGGTGTGAGACAAGGCTGTAGTTTGAGTCCAAATCTTTTCAACATTTATATCAATGAATTGGCAGACATGTTGGACCATTCTCCAGCCCCAGGACTCACACTATTTGACACAGAGGTGAAATACCTGCTATATGCTGATGACTTGGTACTTATATCACCAACCAAAGAAGGTCTTCAACAGAACATTAATATTCTAGAGCAATATTGCCCTAATTGGGCCCTGGCAGTAAATTTCCCAAAAACTAAAATCATGATTTTCCCCAAAAACAACAGATGTCAGAAACACAAATATAAATTCACCCTGAACAACACCATAATTGAACACACAAAAAATGACACCTACCTTGGTCTGATCATATCTGCATCGGGAAACTTTAATATGGCAGTGAATGCACTCAAAGAAAAAGCCCGCAGGGCATTGCATGCAATAAAAATGAAATTATTAAAAATCAACATCCCAATTCGAATTTCGACCAAAATATTTGACAGTGTAATCCTACCAATAGCTCTTTACGGAAGTGAGGTTTGGGGGCCACTCAATAAACTGGACTTTAAAATGTGGGACAAACATCCAATTGAAGCCCTACATGCAGAATTCTGTCGGAAAATCCTTCAAGTCCAGAGAAATACACCAACTAATGCATGTAGGGCAGAATTGGGCCGCTTTCCAGTAATAATGAAAATACAGAAAAGATCATTAAAATTTTGGCTACATCTAAATTCAAATCCAAATTCGAGTCTGCAATTTAAAGCACTTCAAACCCAAGAGCTGAGCCCAGAAACGAGCCCTCTCAGTCAGCTGGTGTTCGACCTAACCAACCAAGCTGACACCAGCACTGCTTCAAAAGAAAGACAAAATCATGAACCAATCAAAGGACTCATATATACAACATTGGAAAAACTAAACAAAATCCCAAAGCCGACTAAATTGCTATCTGACCCTAAACAGAGAATATGAATTGGCTGATTATCTCTACTCTGTCAGAGATACGAAGCAGAGACAGATGCTTACCAAGTACAGGCTGAGTGAGCACCGATTGGCAATAGAAACCGTCAGACATAAAAAGACATGGCTACCCAAAGAGGAGGGTGTATGTGGTCACTGCCTGACAGGGGAGGTAGAAACAGAGATGCACTTTCTCCTTTACTGTGATAAATATTCCTCACCAAGAGATTCATTATTCACAGAAATGACTACATTTATTCCAAATTTTAACTTATTAAACCCAGAGGAAAAACTAAAAATACTCATGGGCGAAGGAGCAATGGCTCCTCTTGCAGCCAAATATGTATTTGCCTGCCATAGCCTGAGGGACACTGAATAATAACATCTGCATAGTAAGCAGTAACTTACTTATTATTACTGTTATTGTTATTACTATTATTATTGTTGTTTATCATTCCAAATAGTAGTGGTATGGGTGGTAATGGTAATGATAGCAGTTTAGTGATGGTGGTGGTGGTGGTAGTAGTGGTAAGGATGATAGTAGTTGTAGTACTGATGTAATGGTGAAGATGACCGTTATTTAGTTATAAGTTAGTTATAGTTTAATTTTCCATTTAAATGTTTATATTTATTACATTACATTCGACTATTGACTGTTACCATTTTATTGTTATTATTTTTGTATTTAATTTTGTATTATTATTTACTGCCATTTTATATTATTATTTGTTATTGTTTATAATTTTATTACAATGTATATTGTATACATTGTTGCTTTGGCAATATTGACACAATGTTTTCATGCCAATTAAGAGAGAGAGAGAGAGAGAGAGAGAGAGCCTGTCAGTGTAAGAGAGAGAGAGAGAGAGAGACTGTCGATATAAGAGAGAGAGAGTGCCTGTCAGTGTAAGAGACAGACAGAGAGAGAGAGAGTGCCTGTCAGTGTAAGAGAGAGAGAGAGAGAGAGAGAGAGAGAGAGAGAGAGAGAGAGAGAGAGAGAGAGAGAGAGAGAGAGAGAGAGAGAGAGACAGAGACAGAGAGACAAAGACAGAGAGACAGAGACAGAGAGACAGAGACAGAGAGAGAGAGAGAGAGAGAGAGAGAGAGAGAGAGAGAGAGAGAGAGAGAGAGAGAGAGAGAGAGAGAGAGAGAGAGAGAGAGAGAGAGAGAGAGAGAGAGAGTGCACCTGTCAGTGAGAGAGCGAGGGAGAGAGAGAGAGAGGGAGAGAGAGAAAGAGACAAAGAGAGACTGTCAGTGACAAAGAGAGGGAGGGAGCGGCAGAGAAAGAATGAGTGGTACAGAAAGAAAGAGAGTCTGGGCCTTTTAAATTAAATTCTGTCTCTCTAATTCCCAGGGCCTTATCCCTGATGAACTGTCTCCAGTCAGAGAAGGGGGGTGTTGTCCAGTCCAGGCTGGATACCACACTGTCAATGAGATCCTCTCCATGAAACATTACTGTTGGTCAGGTCCTACTGTGCTATACACACAGCCTTGACCATGGTCACTGCATGGAGAGTTCTCAGACAGATAAAACAGCCTTGACACGGACAGACAGATAGACAGACAGACGGACGAGCGGGCGGGCAGGCAGACAGCCAGCCCATCACCCTGTCCCCCTTAACACAAAGGAACAGGGAGAGAACAAGGTAGGACACAGATATATAAGATAGAAAAAGCCACAAACACTTTGTTTTAGTGAATTGAAACAAGCTTTCATTAATATTATCAGCTCGTTTCACGATAACATCCCACTCTATGTCTTTCGTGTTCCTATCCTCTAGGCATTTTTGTAGCTTCTCTCTCTCTCTCAATTCAATTCATTTCAATTTAAAGGGCTTTATTGGCATGGGAAACATACGTTTACTTTGCCAAAGCACATTAAATAGATAATAAACAAAAGTGAAATAAACAATACAAAATGTACAGTAAACATTACACTCACAAAATTTCCAAAGGAAATGTCATATTATGGCTGTATACTGTGTTGTAAAGATGTGCAACATTTCAAAGATGGCGCCGGAGGGGATGACTGCCGTCTTATCGGCTCTTAACCAACCATGCCATTTTGTTTGTTTTTTCGAGTTGTTCCTAACTTCCTAATATTGTTGCTGCTACAGTCTCTTATGACCGAGAAGAGCTTCTGGACATCAGAACTGTGATTGCTCACCTCAAATTAGACAAAGAGATTTTCTTCAATGAGTCAGACAGGAGGGATATACTACAGACACACAACCAGGCCCCGATCCCCGTCATGCGCTGGATAAGGAAACTGAGATTTTGCGGAAAAAGATCAGGGTGCCTTGTGAGGATCAGGCGACGAGTGGCTAATCTGCCTTTGCCTTCCATCCTGCTAGCTAACGTTCAATCGCTGTAAAATAAATGGGACGAACTGAAAGCACGTATATCCTACCAACTGGACATTAAAAACTGTAATATCTTATGTTTCACCGAGTCGTGGCGGAACAACGACATTAAGAACATACAGCTGGCGGGTTATACACTCTATTGGCAGGATAGAACAGCAGCCTCTGGTAAGACACAGGGCGGGGGTCTATGCATATATGTAAACAATAGCTGGTGCACGATATCTAAGGAAGTCTCTAGGTTTTGCTCACCTGAGGTACAGTATCTCATGATAAGTTGTAGACCACACTATCTACCTAGAGAGAGTTTTCATCTGTTTTTTTCGTGACTGTCTACATATCACCACAGACCGAGGCTGGCACTTAAACCACACTCAATGAGCTGTATACCGCCATAAGCAAACAGGAAAACTCTCATCCAGAGGTGGCGCTCCTGGTGGCCGTGGACTTTAATGCAGGGAAACTTAAATCAGTTTTTCCTCATTTCTATCGGCATGTTAAATGTGCAACCAGAAGGAAAAAAAATTCTAGACCACCTTTACCAAGAGGCTTCTAAACAGCTTCTACTCCAAAGCCCTAAGATGCCTGAACAGCTAATCAAATGGATACCCAGACTATTTGCATTGCCCCCCCCCCCCCCCCCCCCCCTACTACGCTGCTGCTACTCTTTGTTATTATCTATGCATAGTCACTTTAATAACTCTACCTACATGTACATATTACCTCAATTACCTCGACACCGGTGCCCCCACACATTGACTCTGTACCGGTACCCTCTGTATATAGCCCCGCTATTGTTATTTACTTACTCTTTAATTATTTGTTATTCTTTTCTCTTACTTTTTTTAAGGTGTTTTTAAAAAAAACTGCATTGTTTTAGGGATAGCCCCCTTTTTTTCAATTTTCACCTAAAATGACATACCCAAATCTAACTGCCTGTAGCTCAGGCC
The DNA here is from genome assembly GCF_016432855.1 of Salvelinus namaycush. Lineage (NCBI taxonomy): Eukaryota > Metazoa > Chordata > Actinopteri > Salmoniformes > Salmonidae > Salvelinus > Salvelinus namaycush. The sequence goes on along the minus strand of NC_052333.1, from coordinate 17,330,039 downwards.
CTGAAGCAAGGATATGCATATTATTGGTACCATTTGAAAGGAAACACTTTGAAGTTTGTGGAAATGTGAATTGAATGTAGGAGAATATAACACAATAGATCTGGTAGAAAAAAATACAAAGAAAAAAACAACCATTTTTTTTCAACCACCATCGCTCTGGTTGTAATTCCGGTGGTGTCCACAAGATGGCAGCAGTGTGTGTGTGCAAAGTTTCAGACGGATAACTTTAAGTATGAGGGTTCTCCATGACATTTAGTGTGAAGTCACCCAGGTACATATGGGCAAATCGTGAAGGAGACAGTTGCATTCATATTACATTTTTCTGCAAGAATATCATCAAATCTGTATACTTGGACTTTGATTTAGCTTTTACAGTATTAGTAGCCATATTATAAGTGCAACATATGCAAAACAACCAGTTTTCATAACTTCATAATTCTGAATATTCGTATAATTTTTGTCCAAAAAGAAAAGGCATGCTGTCGCAAAAGGTTACCTACATTTTGCGACAGACACAGGGTTTTTGGATACTGCCGTAAAGCCCAGCTCATTGGCTATCTAGCTAGCTTTGTTTGACCCCTATTGGTGCTTATTTGACAAAGTTAGAGTCGTTCAAGTGAAGACCGCCCGCGTCATCTGCATGCCATGAAGGTGTCGCTCTCTGACCAAATATGGTGTCCTATAGGATATACTACATCCCTAATGATATAGTGAAGTCTTGTTACGTTCTAGGATCTCTGAGGAATACATATGAACGTGATTTGACTCGTCGAAACAACGTTTAGGGTAACATTTTCACAGATTCCTTTCTTTGCAAATTGAACGAGTGGAAATACAAAATCGATTGTGCATGCTATATGGACCTTTTTAGGATATGAACAATTATTTTATCTAACAAAACGACACTTCATGTTATCTCTGGGACCCTTTGGATGATAAATTAGAGCAAGAGCAATTTCACCTTCAGAGGTGAATTTATCAAACCTATCGCGGTGAAAAAAGTGTTTTGTTGTTAGGAGCTCTCCTCAAACAATAGTATGGCATTTATTTGCAGTAATAGCTACTGTAAATTGGACAGTGCAGTTATATTAACAAGAATGTAAGCTTTCAGCCGATATAAGACACTTATATGTACCGACATTTGTTGTTTCTCTAAAATCTGCAATCTTGACACAAAGCGCTGCATGATTTACAACTGTCCCGTTGACGGGACGCTGATCCCTAAGAAGTTTTTTTAAGAAGGCAGAGCATCGCTTTATTATTGACAGACTTCCCCCCATCTTAGCTACTACTGCATCAATATGTTTTGAACATGACAGTTTACAATCTGGGGTTACTCCAAGCAGTTTAGTCATCTCAACTTTGCTAAATGTCCACATTATTTATTACAAGATTTAGTTGAGGTTTAGGGTTTAGTCAGTGTTTTGTTCCAAATACAATGCTTTTAGTTTTATAAATAATTAGGGCTTACTTATTCTTTGCCACCCACTCTGAAACTAACTGCAGCTCTTTGTTGAGTGTTGCAGTCATTTCAGTCACTGTAGTAGCTGACGTGTATAGTGTTGAGTTATCCTGGCTTTACTTAAAGTCAGTGGCATGTCATTAGTGAAAATGTAAAAAAGCAAGGGGCCTAAACAGCTACCCTGGGGAATTCCTGATTGTAACTGGATTATATTTGAGAGGCTTCCATTAAAGAACACCCTCTGTGTTCTGTTAGACAAGTAACTCTTAATCCACATTATAGCAGGGGGTGTAAAGCCATAACACATATGTTTTTCCAGCAGCAGACTATGATCGATAATGTCAAAAGCTGCACTGAAGTCTAACAAGACAACCCCCACAATCATTTTATCATCAATTTCTCTCAGCCAATCATCAGTCATTTGTGTAAGTGCTGTGCTTGTTGAGTGTCCTTCGCTATAAGCATGATGAAATTCAGTTGTCAATTTGTTTACTGTGAAATAGCATTGTATCTGGTCAAACACCATTTTTCCCAGAAGTTTACTAATGGTTGGTAACAGGCTGATTGGTCGGCTATTTGAGCCAGTAAAGGGGTCTTTACTATTCTTGGGTAGCAGAATGACTTTAGCTTCCCTCCAGGACTGAGGGCACACGCTCTCTAGTAGGCTTAAATTGAAGATGTGGCAAATAGGAGTGGCAATATCGTCTGCTATTATCCTCAGTAATTTTCCATCCAGATTGTCAGACCCCGCTGGCTTGTCATTGTTGATAGACAACAATAATTTTTTCACCTCTTCCACACTGACTTTTAGGAATTCAAAAGTACAATTCTTGTCTTTCATAATTTGGTCTGATATACTTGGATGTGTAGTGTCAGCGTTTGTTGCTGGATTTCTTAATTTGCAGGAGGTTTGCCAACCACTTGGGCTGCCAGACTTAATTGCCATACCTTTTGCCTCATCCCTCTCAACCATACAATTTTTAAAATCCTAAACAATCGAAGGGGATTTAACAGTTTTTACAGTCCTTTTCTTAATGGGTGCGTGCTTATTAGTAACTGGAATAAGTAGTTTCATAAATGTGTCAGGTGCAGCGTCTGGTTGCTCCTCATTACACACCACAGACTAGCAAATATTCTTTACATCATCAACATATGAATCACTACAAAACTTCTTGTATGACCTCTTAAAAAAAACTTTGGTTTTCCTAGATATTGCTATTATATTGTGATCACTACGACCTATGGATTTGGATACCGTTTAAAGCAAATATCTGCAGAATTAGTAAAGATGTGATCAATACATGTTGATGATTTAATTCCTGTGCTGTTTGTAACTACCCTGGTAGGTTGACTGACAACCCGATCCAAGTTGCAGGCACTGGTTACAGTTTGAAGTTTTTTCCTGAGTGTGCAGTTTGATGATAGCCAGTCAATATTTAAATCACCCAGAAAATATACTTCTCTGTTAATATCACATATATTATCAAGCATTTCACACATATTATCCAGATACTGACTGTTAGCACTTGGTGGTCTATAGCAGCTTCCCACAAGAATGGGCTTTAGGTGAGGCAGATGAACCTGTAATCATTTTACTTCAACAGTATTTAACATTAGATCGTCTCTTGGGACATTCGAATGACGTTCTGTACCTGAAATGTACAAACTCAACAAAAGGGAAAGGGGGATACCTAGTCAGTTGTATAACTGAATGCATTCAACTGAAATGTGTCTTTCGCATTTAACCCAACCCCGCTGAATCAGAGAGGTGTGGGGGGCTGCTATAATCGACATCCACGTCTTCGGTGCCCTGGGATCAGTGGGTTAACTGCCTTGTTCAGAGGCAGAACGACAGATGTTTACCTTGTCGGCTCAAGGATTCGATCCAGAAACCTTTCGGTTACTGGCCCAACGCTCTAACCACTAGGCTACCAGCATCCTGTGTTTCTGTAAAATTGTTACAGGAAACTACAAACTATCCAAACAGCCACACCAACTCACCACAGTAGGGGTCTAGATCTCATCCTCCTCCATCCAAATCTTCCGCTAATTCTAACAATGGGCATGTCAATGGCATTCTTGGTCGTTTGAAGAGCCATTACACATGTGGTAGAAAAATCTTTGAAAGAAAAGGCTTTTAGGAGATGATTTGTTGAAGCCAGTGATTCAGAATAGACTGATGATTCCCACTGAGTTTCCAACCAGACTTTTAAATGAACCCAGGGTAGCTTTTACTCAAAAGACATAAAATATTTACTTATTTTATCCTTAATAATAGATACAGTATTACTCATACTACTAATCTCTCTCTCTCCCCCTCCCTCCCTTTTTTCTTGTTCTCTCTCCCTCTCTTGATAATGTATTCAGTATTATTAATTCACTTTCCATCTCCCCTGTCAAGGCAGGACACAGCCATACACTAATATATCTAATATATATTCTAATCTATGTCATTTTATATTGATATACAAATTATAGAACATAATAATCTTCCACCTCTCCTTCCTCCTCTCTCCCTCCTTCCTTCACTTCCACGCATCAGCAGAGAATCGATCAAATCAAATCAAAATCAAATCAAATGTTATTGCTCCCATACACATGGTTAGCAGATGTTAATGTGAGTGTAGCGAAATGCTTGTGCTTCTAGTTCCGACAGTGCAGTAATATCTAACAAGTAATGTAACAATTTCCCAACAACTACCTAATACACACAAATCTAAAGGGGTGAATGAGAATATGTACATATAAATATATGGATGAGCAATGGCCGAGCAGCATAGGCAAGGTGCAATAGATGGTATAAAATACAGTATATACATATGATATGAGTAATGTAAGATATGTAAACATTATTAAAGTGGCATTATTTAAAGTGGCATTGTTTAAAGTGACTAGTGATCCATTTATTAAAGTGGCCAGTGATTGGGTCTCAATGTAGGCAGCAGCCTCTCTGAGTTAGTGATTGCCGTTTAGCAGTCTTATGGCCTTGAGAAAGAAGCTGTTTTTCAGTCTCTCGGTCCCAGCTTTGATGCACCCGTACCGACCTCGCATTCTGGATGGTAACGGTGTGAACAGGCAGTGGTTCGGGTGGTTGTTGTCCTTGATGATCTTTATGGCCTTCCTGTGACATCAGGTGCTGTAGGTGTCATGGAGGGCAGATAGTTTGCCCCCGGTGATGCGTTGTTCAGACCTCACTACCCTCTGGAGAGCCTTGCGGTTGAAGGTGGTGCAGTTGCCGTACCAGGCTGTGATACAGCCCGAGAGGATTCTCTCGATTGTGTATCTGTAAAAGCCACATTTCTTCAGTCTCCTGATTTTGAAAATGCCCTGTTTCGCCTTCTTCACCACACTGTCTGTGTGGGTGGACCATTTCAGTTTGTCTGTGATGTGTGTGCCAAGGAACTTAAAACTTTCCACCTTCTCCACTGCTGTCCCTTTGATGTGGATGGGGGGTGCTCCCTCTGCTATTTCCTGAAGTCCACGATCATCTCCTTTGTTTTATTGACGTTGAGTGAGAGGTTGTTTTCCTGACACCACACTCCGAGTGCCCTCACCTCATCTCTGTAGGCTGTCTGGTTGTTGTTGGTAATCAAGGCCACTACTGTTGTGCCATCTACAAACTTGATGATTGAGTTGGAGGTGTGCATGGGCCCCCGTGGTCCCCAGTGTTGAGGGTCAGCAAAGTGGAGATGTTGTTTCCTACCTTCACCACCTGGGGCGGCCCCACAGAATGTCCAGGACCCAATTGCATAGGATGGGGTTGAGACCCAGGGCCTCCAGCTTGATGATGAACTTGGAGGGTACTATTCTGTTGAATACTGAGCTGTAGTCAATGAACAGCATTTTTACATAATTATTCCTCTTGTCTAGATGGGATAGGGCAGTGTCCAGTGTGATGGCGATTGCATCGTCTGTGGACCTGTTGGGGCGGTATGCAAACTGAAGTGGGTCTAGGGTGGCAGGTAAGGTGGAAATGATATGATCCTTGACTAGTCCCTCAAAGCACTTCATGATGACAGAAGTGAGTGCTACGGTGCGGTAGTCATTTTTTTAAATTGATTTTATTTAACCTTTATTTAACCAGGTAGGCTAGTTGAGAACAAGTTCTCATTTACAACTGCGACCTGGCCAAGATAAAGCAAAGCAGTGCGACACAAACAACAACACAGAGTTACACATGGAATAAACAAGCATAACACAATAGGGGGGAGAAGTATATATACAGTTTGTGCAAATGAAGTAATATTAGGGAGGTAAGGCAATAAATAGGCCATAGTGGCGAAATAATTACAATTTAGCAATTAAACACTGGAGTGATAGATGTGCAGAAGATGAATGTGCAAGTAGAGATACTGGGATGCAAAGGAGCAAAAAAATAAATAACAGTATGGGGATGAGGTAGTTGGATGGGCTATTTACAGATGGGCTATGTACAGGTGCAGTGATCTGTGAGCTGCTCTGACAGCTGGTGCTTAAAGTTAGTGAGGGAGATTGATTTAGTTCAGTTATCTTTGCCTTCTTGGGTACAGGAACAATGGTGGCCATCTTGAAGCATGTGGGGACAACAGACTGGGATAGGGAGCGATAGAATTTGTCCGTAAACACACCAGCCAGCTGCTCTGAGGACGTGGCTCGGGATGCTGTCTGGGCCAGCAGCCTTGCGAGGGTTAACACGTTGAAATGTTTTACTCACTTCGGCCACGCAGAAGGAGAGGGGGGAGTGCAGTCCTTGTTAGCGGGCCGCAACAGTGGCACTGTATTATCCTCAAAGCAGGCCAAAAAAGGTGTTTAGTTTGTCTGGAAGTGTGACGTTGGTGTCCGTGACGTGGCTGTTTTTTTTAGTAGTCCGTGATTTCCTGTCAACCCTGTTTATATTCAGCCATATTCCCAGACCTCTTTCCATAGTTAAATGCGGTGGTTCGCGCTTTCAGTTTTGCGTGAATGCCGCCATCTATCCACGGTTTCTGGTTAGGGTAGGTTTTAATAGTCACCGTGGGTACAACATCTCCAATGCACTTCTTTATAAACTCACTCACCGAGTCAGCATATAGATTGATGTTGTTATCTGAGGCTGACCGGAACATATCTCAGTCCACGTGATCAAAACAATCTTGAAGTGTGGATTCCGATTGGTCAGACCAGCGTTGAATGGTTCTCGTCACTGGTTTGAGTTTCTGACTATTAGACGGTAGGAGCAAGATGGCGTCGTGTTCGGATTTGCCGAAGGGAGGACAGGGGAGGGCTTTGTATGCATCGCGGAAGTTAGAGTAGCAGTGGTCGAGTGTATTACCCCCGCGCGTAGTGCAATCAATATGCTGATAGAATTTAGGTAGCCTTGATCTCAAATTTTCTTTGTTAAAATACCCAGCTACAATAAATGCAGCCTCAGGATATATGGTTTCCAGTATACATAGAGTCCAGTGAAGTTCCTTGAGGGCCGTCTTGGTGTCTGCTTGAGGGGGAAGGTACACAGCTTTGACGATAACTGACAAGAATTCTCTTGGGAGGTAATATGATCTCTGGTAGAACCGCTGTTTGAAACACACTGGGGAATCTTAACCCCACAGAACCTGCCAGACCTCATCAGTTGACATAGAACCATTGATAAAGAACCACTTCCATTGAACCACTGCTGTAGAACCCCTTCCATAGAACCACTGCTTTAGAACCCCTTTCATAGAACCACTGCTGTAGAACCCCTTCCATAGAACCACTGCTGTAGAACCCCTTCCATAGAACCACTGCTGTAGAATCCCTTCCATAGAACCACTGCTGTAGAACCCCTTCCATAGAACCACTGCTGTAGAATCCCTTCCATAGAACCACTGCTGTAGAATCCCTTCCATAGAACCACTGCTATAGAACCCCTTCCATAGAACCACTGCTGTAGAATCCCTTCCATAGAACCACTGCTGTAGAATCCCTTCCATAGAACCACTGCTGTAGAACCCCTTCCATAGAACCACTGCTGTAGAATCCCTTCCATAGAACCACTGCTGTAGAATCCCTTCCATAGAACCACTGCTGTAGAATCCCTTCCATAGAACCACTGCTGTAGAATCCCTTCCATAGAACCATTACTATAGAAATACTTCCATAGAATAATTTTGTGCTTAGGAAACAGAATGATTGAGGCTGAGATTCATATTGTTTTCACATTAGTAATGGGACGGATCAGACTTTGCCCTTTCACTTTTCTCTTTACTGTTGCTCTGAGTCTGGTCTCATGTGAAGGCCTGTCAAGACCCTGTCAGATATTATAGATCGAAGATTTGATACTTTCTTGACCAGTAAGGAATGTTATTTACCTGCCCAGTTCAGATGAAGGAGAGGAGACAAGGAGAGGAAGCTAGTGAGATCATGGTACGAGAGATTCAGTCCCATCTAGATGATGTAATAGATTTCCATCAACCCTCTCTAGTGAGGCATAACTTCAAGATGAAAGAAGTTTGAAACGTTATAGCATATTTATAGTCCTTTATCAGTCTAGCTATATAAATAAGTAATACCTTCCTCCAGACGGTAGGAGCTACATGGTTAAGCCTGGGAGAGGAGAGAGGGAGATTGAGGAGGGAGATGGATGAGAGAGGTAGATGAGAGAGAGAGTGGTGGAGGAAAGGGAGGGAGGGAGGAGAGAACTAGGCAGGGTAGATAGAGGGAAGAGGCAGTAGGGAGGAGAGGTAGAGGGCAGAGAGGGAGGTGGAAGAGTGGAAAGAGGGAAAGAGAGAAGAGAAGGGCATGTGGTAGGAAGAGTACTGTGGAACTATGGGAGCAGAACACAGAAAGAGACAGGCCTGTCATAGTGGATGAGTCTCTATGGTGGAAGTGAAAAAAGAAGAAGAAAAAGAGAGAAAAAAAGAGTGAAACAAGAAAAAATAAATACTGGTGGTAAAGGAAAATAAATCACAACACACTTCCCCTTTTGAGAATCAAATTCGTCCTGGACCACTTGATTTCCATCACGGATTGATTCCTAAAAGATAAGTACATTCTATGCTGCATAGTGATTGTGGAGGTGGTAGTGGTAGTGTCGGAGCAATGGAGAACATTTTAATTTATTTGCTTTGGTGCCCATCTCTCTCTCCCATTGTTGACAGTTTTCTATGATAACAGTATGTGATATACTGGCAGTTATGAGTTTATTACCATGAAAGTAATTCTTTATCATGAAGATTAATCTGCAATATGATTTATTACTGCAGGATTCTCCATCATCTAAAGCGATAGAGGTTTTCTGGGGATGTATTTAGCTCCATCTCCTTCTCTCCCTCCCTCTCTTTTTCTCTCTCCCTCCCTCTCTTTTTATCTGCCCTTTTATCTTTCCGTCTCTCGCTCTCTGTCCGCCTCTGTCTCTCTCACCTTCTCTTCCTCTCTTCCTTGTCATTTATTTATCCTACTCTCTCTTTCTCTCTCCCACTCCCCTTTCTATTCCTTTCCTACCCCCCACAGTGCAGCTACATTGTTTTCCTCGTCAATTTCTCCAGATAGTTTTATTACCATACAGTAATAACTCCCTAGGGGACAACTCAGTCTGGCACGTTAGCAGTCAAAATATATGACAGGTAATCACTTCTTCCTTCTAATTAGTGCTCTCCTCCATCTATCCATCCTTTTTCCCTTCCCTCTTTCTTTTGTTTCTCATATTCTCTTTAATAATAGCAATAATATAATATTTAATAATAAAATACATGCCATTTAGCAGACGCTTTTATCCGAAGTGATTTACAGTCATGAATGCATACATTTTACGTATGGGTGGTCCCAGGAATTGAACCCACTATCCTGGCTTTGCAACTTGCAAGTGCCATGCTCTATCAACTGAGCTACAGAGCACCAGTGTTCTATATTCAACACTTTAATAATTCAAGTTTAATACTGATCCCCATCAGATTGGCACATTAATAGTTCAACTGTATGAGAGACAGGCAATACGATGTTAATCATTGCCTCTATTGAACACTTCTTCTTCCCTTCCTCACCCCTCTTTTATTAAACCATCACTCTCCCCTCTTAGGTGTGGCGTCATTATTCCCATATATTAATGCTATGTATTGAATGGCATGCAAAGAGTTTCACTAGCACAGACTGGAATATGTTCCATGATTCATCCGATAACATTGAGGAGTTTACCACATCAGTCACCGGCTTCATTCATAGTGACCGTACATATCCCAAACAGAAGCCATGGATTACAGGCAATATCCGCACTGAATTGAAAGCTAGAGCTGCAGCTTTCAAGTCTAATCCGAACACTTATAAGAAATTCCGCTACAACCTCCGATGAGCCATCAAACAGGCAAAGAGTCAATACAGGACTAAGATCGAATCCTACTACGCTGGCTCTGATGCTCGTCGGATGTGGCAGGTCTTGCAAACTATCACAAATTACAAATGGTAACCCAGCCGCAAGTGACGCGAGCCTACCAGACAAGCCAAATGCCTTCTATATTTGCTTCGAGGCAAGCAACACTGAACCATACATGAGAGCACCAGCTGTTCCAGACAACTGTGAGATCTCGCTCTCCGTAGCCTATGTAAGTAAGACCTTTAAACAGGTTAATATTCACAAGGCCTTGGGGACAGATTGATTACCAGGATGTGTACTCAGAGCATGCTGACCCTCAACACGAGGGCCCCTCCTGTACTCCCTGTTCACCAATGACTGTGTGGCCACGCACAACACCATCATGATGTTTGCTGACAACATGACAATAGTAGGCTTGATCACCAATGATGATGAGACAGCCTATAGGGAGGAGGTCAGTGATCTGGCAGTGTGGTGCCAGGACAACAACCTTTCCCTCAACATCAGCAAGACAAAGGAGCTGATCGTAGACTACAGGAAACGAAGGGCCGAGCACGCCCCCATCCACATCGACAGGGCTAACTATTTTGAATCATCACGCACACTGCTGCTACAGCTTATTATCTATCCTTTTGCCAAGTCACTTAACCCTACCTATATGTACATACAGTATTTACCTCAATTACCTCGTACCCCTGTAAACATCGACTCGGTACTGGTACCCCGTGTACAGTACCTTCAGAAAGTACTCACAACCCTTGACTTTTTAAAATTGATTATATTTAGATTTGTCACTGGCCTGCACACAAAACCCCATAATGTCAAAGTAGAATGTTTTTCGTAATTTTTACAAAGTCAATAAGTATTCAAACCCTTTCTTATGGCAAGCCTAAATAGGTTCAGGAGCATGGTCTCACTCTGTGTGCAATAATAGTGTTTATTTAATATGATTTTTGAATGACTACCTCACCTCTGTGCCCCACACATACAATTGTCTGTAAGGCCCCTCAGTCGAGCAGTGAATTTCAAGCACAGATTCAACAAATTGACCAGTGAGGTTTTCCAATGCCTCTCAAAGAAGGGCAGCTATTTGCAGATGGGTAGAAAAAAAGAAAAGCAGACATTGACTATCCCTTTGAGCATGGTGAAGTTATTACACTTCGGATGGTTATTCAATACACCCAGTCACTACAAAGATACAGGCATCCTTCCTAACTCAGTTGCCAGAGAGGAAGGAAACCACTCAGGGATTTCACCATGAAGCCAATGTTGAATTTAAAACAGTTACAGTTTAATGGCTGTTATAGGATAAAAATGAGGATGGCTCAACAACAATGTAGTTAATCCACAATACTAACCTAATTGACAGAGTGAAAAGAAGAAAGCCTGTACAGAATCATTGTTTGCAATTTTGTTTGCAAAAAGGCACTAAAGTAATACTGCAAAAAATGCGGCAAAGCAATTAACTTTTTTTCCTGAATACAAAGTGTTATGTTTGGAGCATATCCAATGCAACACAGTACTGAGTAACACTCTCCATATTTTCAAGCATAGTGGTGGCTGCATCATGTTATGTCTATACTTGTAATCATTAAAGGTCCCACACAGTCATCCTATTTCCCAAGTAAAAATTGCCTTTGAATGACCAAAACATCCCCCATAATATGTTTACACTATTAAAATGCTCAGACCTGAATTTGCTTTATCTTTTCTCTCATCTCTAACTATCAGGAAGCCTGAAGAACCGGCTGAGTGGGCGGGGAGCTTATATTCATGATCTCGCCTTGAATGACAGCTCTTTGAAACACCCTTGTGTTCGTTGCAAGGTAACAAGGTCAACAATGGGCCACATGTCATTGATGACCAGGTGAAAAATGGTCCACGTCATTCCAAGCGTAAATAATATACCTCACCCCATTTTCTCAGCAAATGGCTCTCATGGGCAACAGAACTGATCATGGACTGTTGGATATCAGTCAAACAGTAGCAACACAAAATTGCCTTTGTATAGTTTTTTAACTCATTACAGAATAAAGTTCACTGATACATAGCCGTGGGAAGTAGGGGTGCTGAGGGTGCTGAAAAATCTGAATAAAAAAATATATATTATAAAAAATGAAAATAAGAGATTCACAAAAGTAGTGCACTGGGCCTTTAATAGTCCTGTATTTGGATATATTCTTCTGCAGCACCAATCTATTGGTGCCTCTGCATTAGTATTATAAATGACAATATGTTCAGAATTGTATTTATTGATCAGACATATATTTGATCATTTACAATAGGCCAGCACAGTCAAAACATTGATCAACATGAACATGCACGAGAAAAAAGGTGAGAAATAATGGCGAGACATAATTTGACAGAAAAAAAATATTAGAGCCATAAGCCTAATACAGTAGCCGGTAATGTTTTTGGAAAGGGAAATGTTTGTTAAATGAGTAGTGAATTTAATTTCCTTTAATTTATTAGTTCTGAGTTCTGATGCAATTAGTTTATGTAGTGATCTACTCATTCTACAATGTGTTTTCTGGTATTTTTGAAGCACTCAATTTCAAACATGGAATATTTGGTCCTGCACTTTTTGGTGAAACTTTTCAATGTTTGTATTTGGAATGTGTGTGCCTGAAATGCTTGATTGATTTGAAACGAATAACTGTGACTTACAGTATGCTGGGTCTGTCTTCACAGGCTTCACAGCATATCCCCCTTCTTTGCCTTGGGAAAGCTTGTATCACACCATTCCTGCTGCAGTGGTTGCCTGGGAAGCTGAGCAGACAGAGGAGATGTTGAATTTTCTAAAATTACAGCTTGATGATATCGGAAAGACAAAAGGAGATGGAAAGTGAAATAATAATAGCCACGCCCTAATCATCATGTTTAGCCTTAAAGACACAAGCTACATCAACTGTAAGACAACAACCCACACAATGGAATGGCAAACTATTATTTTCAGGGGTAAATTACAAATAGTATAAACACTGCAACTCCTTTTGTGGACAACGTTCCTTTGTGTCAGCTGTGTGCTGGCAGTTCTCAGACTCAATGTAGTGGGCTTAGGGATGGAAGAACAAAAACCATCATGTGTGTTACAGAAAATATACTGTTCACAAGTCAAAGCAGCCACAGTTACAGCCACTGTGTAAGACTCATCAAACTCTGATACTTACATTACAGACAGCGCTTGCAAGATTCACTGACCCAGGGCTGTGGTGGTCATGAAATTTTGTGAGACGGTGATTGTCAAGCAAATAACTGATGGTCTCACGGAAATGGACCGTTAATTAACATAGCATCTGCTGGCTTCCACGCATAGCCTACAAGCCACTGATGCAGACCTTTGGAACATCTACATATTAAAAAAGTTTAATAAATCCATGATCCATAAGGGAATGCAGCCGGGAAATTCGAGGCATTATAAAGATCCATGTAATATAGCCTACACCATCACAATAAATCCATTATTCATTTTAGACAGGTCTAAAGAAACATGATATGAAGAAAATGTAGTCTATTTCAGAAGAACAGAATAGCATACTCTGAGTTATCCTTATGGTAGGCCCTGATCTAGCCATGCCATATGGCTGTGGGCGACACTAGTTCATTTAGCAGGCAAGATTTGCTTAGAATTCCGTGGCATTATTTTATAGTATGAAGAATACAATTGAACATGGCTGAATAAAATATTTTCTCTAAACAATTTGAGGGAGTGCGCACATGTGGCTATTCTGTGTTGAGCAGTTAACAAAGAAACAGGTCTTCCTATGTGCTTAATTTAGAGTTATTAATTTAACTTTAGTTGTTCTATAAATGTTGGGCTATATGTTATGATTTTTAATACATTCTAAGACTGCATGATGTGACTCTAATGATGATTTGAAAAAAGTTGAATGAAAGGCATGATCTCTGCAGGCTGCACACATTTCATCAGTCTCTCATTCACATTTTAACTAGCACTTTATAATGCCTAGAATTTCCCGGCTGCATTCCCTTTGTGCGGTAGTAATGCCCCCCTAAAAGAAAACATGCCTTTTGCGGCCAGTTGCCATTGTGCCCTTGGGCTGACTATAATAACTATAATTCCCTTCTCCTGGCTGCATGCTGAAGCATCTCTCACGCACATGGCTCTCAGTCACGTGATCGGGTCTTTCTCACAGGCTACAAGTGAAGACAGACACATCTGGGACCCAACTGAGCGCGTCCTTATCCAATTCTGAGGAGCATATTGAAGATTTTGGAAGAACTGTCCATATTTACTTTTTGTCAGCCATCAAGATCAGTAGGCCTAACGAACAGTAAAAGCACTAGCCTATGTCAATCTACTATCCCCCATAGAACAAATGTTGACCTATTCTATTCTGTGCGAGAAATAAATAGTCTGGGACAGTTGTGGGATGCGATAGATCCCAAATGAATACAACCACTAGCATCAAAAAAACTTTTTTTAAGCAATGAGCCTGCACATGCAAAGTGTTGCATTAGGCTCATAACGTTTAGCTTAAAATATTGATAAACTATTCGACTATTTCTTCACATTATAAACACAGCAATGGCCACGTGGCAGTAGGCTATAAGCATAAATGTTCCATTAGCAGGAAAACACTATTCTCAAGAGTGACCGAAAATGCGATTATGCATGTCATGCTTTTATTATAAAGGTGCATTTTTATGGTGAAAATTATCTTCCCCAAACTTGAAACTCACGCGCTGCTTATGTATACCAGTTAGCCTCTACTCCCCTTGTAAAGTGGATTAACATGCTTAGTTTTAAGAAGTTATTTGGCCACTTTAGTTGTGATACAAACCTTATCAAAACATATAGGCTTATTGGCTGGGCTACATGAAGTGTGTGACTATGATTTGAAAAAGTCGCAAAAAGAAAGGCATGGCTGTTTCTTGCCTTAAACTGGGAATCATTCATGATTCCCAGTATGTATATAAGTGATATTATATAAGTGTATATAAGTGATATTATATCATTCACAAGTAATATGCTAATATTGTCACCCATCTGGCTATTCTTGATTTAATCTTGTCTTTACATATACTTTATAATATGTGTGTGAAATTTGATTTGATTTAGAATGGACCATTCTCATGCGCCTGTCTGGAAACGGGGGCAGGGGGAAAAATAGATGTAACTAAATAGCGAATGGAGGACGCTTTTCCCATGGTTCATTTTCATGCCAGCCAGGTAGGCTATACTCCGGTTGTAAATAGAAACAATGTGCTTAATATTAGGACATTTGAGAAATAGATATAGTAGGCCTAGCCTATAGAAAGCTGATGGGATCCTCCTCTTTTTAGGGTTAGGGTCATTTGCATTGATGTCAGAGTGATTAGAGGGACAATAGACAGAAGTGTGGACGAGTCACATGACTTGGACTCAAGTCAGACTCGAGTCACAATATGATGACTTGCAACTCGACTTTGACTTTAACACCAATGACTCGTGACTTGACTTGGACTTGAGCCTTATGACTCGACCTGACGTGATACCCTCCCCAAGCCCAAATATAAAAAATGATGCTGTTAAAAAAAGTGTGCAGCGCATCAACTCTTCATTTAACGGATTACAGTTTGAATCGGAGAGCAGCCAATCAAATTGTGCCAGCTGAGAAAAAGTTGTGCGTGGCAATGCAGAGGAATGTCGGCGGGTGAATTCAGATGGAGCCCTTAGAAAGATGATACCCCAAATTAATATTTTCGGATATAAAGATGACGCTGCATCAACAAAAAATAGATTGCAACTTGCAGAACATGCGGGAAGAAAATTACAGACGGAGCCGCAACAATTTACAACTTTGTTCGACATTTGAAGCTGCACAAAGAACGGTAAGTCGTGGCTAATATAGCCGACAGCTATATATTTTATTACTTTACTAGTGTATCATGTAGGCTAGCGTAACGTTAAATCAATGAGCCTCCACACAGTCAGTCAGTGCAGGAATGTGATCATTGCACCCAAGATTGAGCTACAACTGGCTAGGCAGTTGGTAGCCTAAATCCTACCTGATGTTCCTAAAACAAGGTTGGGCGATTGTGTACAAGCCTACATCGCGCCACATAGCGATCCTCGATAGTCGATCACTATTGGGGGGGGGGGGGTCTTTCTCATGGCTACCCATGTATTTCCATGGAAATATAACGTTTATTTGGAAAGTAATAAATATATAGATATTCTTTAAAGCATTCATGATTTACGTAAATGTAATATACTAACTTACTCTTGTTAAAAATATGAAATGGTATTACATTTGGCGAAGAGCACATTATGACTTGTTAAGGACTCGAAACTCAAAGTTTATGACTTGAGACTTGACTTGATACTTAACAGTCTTGACTTGAGACTTGACTCAGACTTGCCTGTCTTGACTTGGGACTTGACTTGGGACTTGAGTGCTAAGACTTGAGACTTACTTGTGACTTGTAAAACAATGACTTGGTCCCACCTCAGACAATAGAGGGCTGAGTACCAGGTAGTTAGCAAGTTTGGTAGGCTACTAATGACCATCAGCAGGATCAGAGCTTGGAGAAGCCTTGTGACCATGACTAAACGGTCACGTGACTGGTGAACACCAGGCAATACATCACCATAACAGCCCTACACTGACCCACTGTTAATGGTGGTACAGCATCCTTCTTCACCATTAGCTTCCTTGCAAGAATCATTGAATGTTCTCCACAATAGATGAAGCAACTTCGCTCGAAGTGTGAACTGCAAAAGTGTGACATGATTGTAATTTTCTGTGCAGCCTGTCCACCCGAAATGAAAAGCAGCTACTGCTGTCAGATGTCTTTATTCTTCGGAAAATAGTGTAACATTAAATTAACACTATGGCATCCAGTCACAACACAGTGTGCTTTTTCCGGCAGGCTGGTAAGTAGCTTACTAGCTAAAAGTCACAACACAGATAAAAAGGAGTTAGTTACCAGTATCATTCTGCCGCGTTCTGCTTGAGATATCTTATGGTTTGTAAACAAAGCTGTATGATGCGCTCATGTGATGACGGTTTTAAGGCGTTGCATATTTAAATTAGTTAAAATTATAAGACGCTACAATTGGTGCATAACATTTCTGGCATTATGTGACGTTGCATAATACCGGGGGTAATGCCTGCCTCCTGAATCCAAGCTTTTGACATGGTGGGAGGGGACCAGTAACTTTATGATCAACTTTGTCAGTTTACCAGCAACAGTCATACTTAGGTCAACATACTATGAACTAGTTTCATCCACATATCCAATTGGATTAAAAACACAATTTTCACTGTTCGGGATCTTTAAAACTTCTTAGTGATCCCTTCGCGCGCCAATCCCGTTAACGGGATTGATTTGACAACACCCAGTGAAATAGCAGCGCGCCAAATTCAAAAACAGAAATACTCATAATAATAATTCATGAATCATACAAGTGTTATACATCGGTTAAAAGATGAACTTCTTGTTAATCCAGCTACAGTGTCAGATTTCAAAAAGGCTTTACGGCGAAAGCAAACCATGCTATTATCTGAGGACAGCACCCCATCAAACAAACACATGAAAATCATATTTCAACCCGCCAGGCGCGACACAAAAGTAAGAAATAACGATATAATTCATGCCTTACCTTTGAAGATCTTCTTCTGTTGGCACTCCAATATGTCCATTAAACATCACAAATGGTCATTTTGTTCGATAAATTCTGTCGTTATATCACCAAAATGTCCATTTATTTGGCGCGTTTGATCCAGAAAAACACCAGTTCCAACTCGCGCAACATGACTACAAAGTATCTAATATAGTTACCTGTAAACTTGATCCAAACATTTCAAACAACTTTCCTAATCCAACTTTAGGTATTTTTAAACGTAAATAATCGCTAAAATATAACGGGATAAACTGTGTTCAATACCGGACGAAAACAAAGTGGAGCGAGCTTTCAGGTCAAGCGCCCCAACCACAACAGTACACTAGACTCGACCCTCGTTCTGAACAGCCCTACTTCTTCATTTCTCAAAGGAAAAACATCAACCAATTTCTAAAGACTGTTGAGATCTAGTGGAAGCGATAGGAACTGCAAGCAAGTGCCTTAGAAATCTAGATCCACATAGAAACCTCATTGAAAAGAGAGTGACCTCAACAACAACAAAAAATCCTGAATGGTTTGTCCTCGGGGTTTTGCCTGCCAAATAAGTTCTGTTATAGTCAGAGACATAATTGTAACAGTTTTATAAACTTTAGAGTGTTTTCTATCCAAATATACCAATTATATGCATATCCTAGCTTCTGAGCCTGAGTAGCAGGCAGTTTACTTTGGGCACACTTTTCATCCGGACGTGAAAATAGTGCCCCCTAGCCTTAAGAAGATAAGGACTAGGGGGTTCTTCAGGATAAAGAATTAACAGAATGGAGCTAAGCACAGGCAAAATCCTAGAGGAAAACCTGGTTCAGTCTGCTTTACACCAGACACTGGGAGATGAATTCACCTTCCAGCAGGACAATAACTTAAAACAGAAGGCTAAGTCTACACTGGAGTTGCTTACCAAGAAGACAGTGAATGTTCCTAAGTGGCTGAGTTACAGTTTTTACTTAAATCTACTTCAAAATCCATAGCAGGACCTGAAAGTTGTTGTCTACCAATGACAAACAACCAATTTAACAGAGCTTGAAGAATTTTGAAAGAATAACGGGCAAATTTTGCACAATCCAGGTGAGGAAAGCTCTTAGAGATTTACCCAAAAAGACTCAAAGCTGTAATCACTGCAGAAGGTGCTTCTACAAAGTATTGACTCGGGCAAATTAGTTATTTCTGTATTTCATTTTCAATACATTTGCAAACATTTATAAAAAACACGTTTTCACTTTGTCATTATGGGGTTCCTTAAGAATCTATTGACCCACCCGTGTGTCCATCTAAGTAACATAATAAAACAATTCCATTAAGCTATAGATGTGGTTTTTTATATGGACTGCGTCTCAATATGGCAGCCTTCTGCATCTGTGGTGGAAGGTGGCCAAGTTACAGCAGTTTTGTCAGACCATGAGACATCCTGAAAATCAGTCTTCTCACAAAAACGTCTGTAGCGTCCGAACAGTTTGGCATACAAACTAATATGACCACTCTATGGAGAGATGAGATTCTCACCAACACAATGGTTTGCTCTACGATCCCCACAAGTGTCATGGAACTCATCTGAAGGTAACCCATACAAATGAATGGAAGGATAGAGGTAGTTTGTGGCTGCAAAAATAAGGGGTTAAATATGTGTCCAAAAAAACAACAATATTTCCTGAGTATTCTTATAACTCCTAGATATAGGACAGACACTTCAACACCTTATTCCTTATGATTTTTTTTGCTGTTTTTTTTTGCCATTTATGAATGTGCTATTCAATGCGCTTCTATGGGCGATAGTAGTAAAGGCCAAATGCAATATTTTATCAAATAATAACAATGTGGCATACCTGATATAACTATCCACTGTTACTATGGTTACTGATGTAAGTCTTGCTGACCTTCACTGACCTCTAACATGGTGACCTCAGCAGAGGTGAGAGGAACAGGGGGAACTCTGGGAAGGAATCTCCATAGTTACACCAAGGTCACCTATTTCAGCAATGAGTCAGAGGACATGTTGTGTTCTCTCCTTTTAGCTTCTGTTTATCTCTTTCTCCTTTTGTTTTTGTGCTTCTCTCTCACTGTCCTTCTTCCTCTGTGGCTGGCCGTGTCCACATAACTGTACTTGCGTTCTAAAGAGTAGGAATTTGGGGTATGCGAAAAAAGAATGTTTTATACTATGTGAAATTTAAAAAAAAATTGTATGCTTACAATGCCAGGATGTCACACTCATTTCAGCTTTTCATCATGTAGAATTTGCTGCACACTAATTAGGAATTAGGAATTGTCTTTCGAAACCAACGTGTGTTTGGCAACAGCTGATACATAAGGTGACGCACTGTATCAAAATGAATGGATGGTGGGAATCCACGCAATTGCACATTAGATGACGTATTCTCAGTATGGATGAGCCCAGTATGTTGATATTTGTTGCTTACTGCATTTGTTTTACTAAGAAATATGTTCTAAATAGTATGTAGTACGATAAGTACAGAGTATGTAGTTTTAGTAAGTAGTAGCCAAGACAGATTTTGGATACTGATGTTGTATGAGAAGCTAAGACATTCTATAGACATAAAGAAACGGCCGGCCAGATGTCATAATCTCTAGAGTCTAGCCTAGACTAGAAATGATCCTTACAGACACTTACCTTTCAGTTCAGAAATAATGATAGGACATTCAGATGATAATCAGAAGGAAAATGGGATTGAATTGGTATATGTTCCTCTCATCATGATCACTCTGGTTGGGTGTGTGTGTGTGTGTGTGTGTGTGTGTGTGTGTGTGTGTGTGTGTGTGTGTGTGTGTGTGTGTGTGTGTGTGTGTGTGTGTGTGTGTGTGTGTGTGTGTGTGTGTGTGTGTGTCAGCAAAATCACCCTGATCTTGCAGGCTGTTTGATGTGATGTATGGTAATTTACCACTACTTCATATTCACAGTGCCCTCCCCCACCACCGTGTCTCTAACAACAAGCTCTCACAGTGTCACTGCAGAATTAGACGTTCATCCACGTTCTCCAAACGTCACATTCGTTTTTGTTGCTCCTGCTCCTCTGTATCTTTCTATTTTAAGGGTTAAATTTAGGCACTCATTGTGCATGTTTAAGGTAAGGGTTAAGGTCTGTGATAGGGTTAAAACAAAAAAATAATCCTATAGCAACAGACAATATGAATTATTGTTAATAATTAATATAATGAATGGACATGTTTGTAGGAGTTGATACATTTTTGTTAGGGCAAATCAAGTTTGACAAATTACATACTTAAGAAGCCTTTTTACACCTTGAATACACTGCAGTTTGCATTTCCTGCTGCACAGGGAAAATATCTGCAACAACAGAGTGATCAAATTGAGATATCAGATCTGTGGGCATACACAAAGAAGATGTGTAAAGAATTTCCTTTCAGATAATGTTAAAGTATATTATATTCCATTCTATAAAATCATGTTTGGATTTTAGAATTCGTATTCAGCTACTCCAGAATAGTACAAACATTACATGTGTACATTGCATAGGTGCGTATGCACAAATACGCAAAAACACACACCAAAGCTCAAACACACACACCGAAAGTACCAACGCAGGGCCAGCAGGAAAACAAGCAAGGAGAGAGAAGTAATAGCCTAGAGATGTGGTGACATGCCATTTGTATTTGGCTGTATCACCGTCCTAGAGGTAAATATGGTCAGAGAGAGAAACACCAGTGTGCAGATGTGTGCAGATGTGTATGTGTGCGCGTGGGCGTGCGAATGTGTGTGTGTGTGTGGGTGTGTGCGTGGGTGGGTGGGTGAGTTCATACAGCAGAGAGCAGAATAACATGTTACATAACAGCTGGTGGACACTGACTGCAGGTCAGGACCATGTCACTGTAACCTCACAAACTGGCATACTAAAGCTAGTGTTTATCATATCGAGATAGGGAGGGAAGAAGGACAGAGACAGAGAGAACGAGAGAAAAGGAGATATGTGGATCTGGTGTGATGAAACAAAAAGCCTGAAATGTATCCTGTGTGTGTGTTCTCACTCTGACATTTAGTGAGGGCCAAAAGCAGAATGACTTTCACTGTCTTTTCAAGAGCTAAAATACATTATCTATCTATCTCCCTCCCTCTATCCCATCCCTGTTTTTGTTCTTTCTCTGTCTTTCTCTCTATATCTCTCTCTCCTGTTCTCTCTCCCTTTCTCTCTCTCATTCCCACTCTCTCTCTTTTCCTCTCCAGATGGTAATTGGGAATTCTAATCAACACAGCAGGCATGTCCACACAGGTCCATCAATCAACTGATCTCACTGCTGACATATAAAATATGTCTGTCACACACACACACTCACACACACACTCACACACACACACACACACACTGTCAGGGTTGTGTGCGGAGAATATTTGGAGTCAAACGCAGGACACAGGTGTTGAGCGAAACCACAGAGTTTTACTCAAAATCAATGCACAATTCCACAAATGGAAAATAAACAGATACGTACACGTATCAAATACAACACCTAACGCACAAACAATCACGGACAAACAGAAATGAAAGCCAGAGGGTTAAATAGGGAACATGATGGGGGAATTGAAACCAGGTGTGTATAATACAGACAAAACAAAACGAAACTGAAAAATGGATCGATGGTGACTAGAAAGCCGGTGACGTCGACCGCCGAACACCACCCGAACAAGGAGAAGGGCCGACTTCGGCGGAAGTCGTGACAGTACCCCTCCCCTGACGCGCGGCTCCAGCAGCGCGACGACACCGGCCTCGGGGACGACCCGGAGGGCGAGGTGCAGGGCGATCCGGGTGGAGACGGTGAAACTCTTGTAACATGGATGGATCTAGAATGTCCTCCACCGGTACCCAGCATCTCTCCTCCGGACCGTACCCCTCCCACTCCACGAGGTACTGAAGGCCCCTCGCCCGACGTCTAGAATCCATGATGGCCCTTACGGTATACGCCGGGACCCCCTCGATGTCAAGAGGGGGCGGAGGGACCTCCCGCACCTCAGACTGCTGGAGCGGACCAGCCACCACCGGCCTGAGGAGAGACACATGGAACGAGGGATTAATACGGTAATCAGGGGGGAGTTGTAACCTATAACAAACCTCGTTCAGTCTCCTCAGGACTTTAAATGGCCCCACAAACCGCGGACCCAGCTTCCGGCAGGGCAGGTGAAGGGGTAGGTTTCGGGTCGAGAGCCAGACCCGATCCCCCGGTGCATACACCGGGGCCTCACTGCGGTGGCGGTCGGCACTCGCCTTTTGTCTCCTGATGGCCCGTTGTAACCGCACATGGGCAGCGTTCCAAGTCTCCTCTGAGTGCCGAAACCATTCATCCACCGCAGGAGCCTCAATCTGGCTCTGATGCCATGGTGCCAGGACCGGCTGGTAACCTAGCACACACTGAAACGGTGATAGGTTGGTAGAGGAGTGGCGGAGGGAGTTTTGGGCCATCTCCGCCCAGGGGATGTAAGCTGCCCACTCCCCCGGCCGGTCCTGGCAATAGGACCTCAGAAACCTACCCACATCCTGGTTTACTCTTTCCACCTGCCCGTTACTCTCGGGGTGGAAACCTGAGGTAAGGCTGACCGAGATCCCCAGGCGTTCCATAAACGCCCTCCAGACTCTAGATGTAAATTGGGGACCCCGATCAGAAACTATATCCTCAGGCACCCCGTAGTGCCGGAATACATGGGTGAACAGAGCCTCCGCAGTTTGTAGAGCCGTAGGGAGACCGGGCAAAGGAAGGAGACGGCAGGACTTAGAAAACCGATCCACAACGACCAGGATCGTGGTGTTACCCCGCGACGGGGGAAGATCCGTCACGAAATCCACCGATAGGTGTGACCATGGTCGCTGTGGAACGGGAAGGGGTTGTAATTTCCCTCTGGGCAGATGTCTAGGTGCCTTGCACTGTGCACATACCGAACAGGAGGAAACATAAACCCGCACGTCCTTAGCTAAAGTGGGCCACCAGTACTTCCCAGAAAGGCAGCGCACCGTCCGACCGATACCAGGATGACCAGAGGAGGGTGACGTATGAGCCCAACAGATCAAACGATCGCGGACATCAAACGGAACGTACATACGCCCAGCTGGACAGTCAGGTGGAATGGGCTCTGAACGTGACGCCCGTTCGATGTCCGCGTCCACCTCCCATACCACCGGTGCCACCAGGCGAGAGGCTGGAATGATGGGAGTGGGATCTGAGGACCTCTCCTCTGTATCATACAGCCGGGACAGTGCGTCTGCCTTAACGTTCTGGGAACCTGGTTTGTAGGAAAGGGTGAAATCAAAACGGGTGAAAAACATGGCCCACCTTGCCTGGCGAGGGTTCATTCTCCTCGCCGCCCGGATGTACTCCAGATTGCGGTGGTCAGTCCAAATGAGAAAAGGGTGTCTTGCCCCCTCAAGCCAATGTCTCCACGCTTTCAGAGCCATGACAACAGCCAGCAACTCCTGGTCCCCCACATCATAGTTTCGCTCCGCCGGGCTGAGCTTCTTCGAAAAGAATGCACAGGGGCGGAGTTTTAGTGGCGTACCCGAGCGCTGAGACAGCACAGCCCCTATCCCCGCCTCGGACGCGTCCACCTCAACTATGAATGCTAAGGAAGGATCAGGATGAGCCAGCACGGGAGCTGAGGTAAACAGAGCCTTCAGGTGACCAAACGCCCTGTCCGCTCCAGCTGTCCACTGCAGTCGCACCGGTCCTCCCTTCAGCAGTGAGGTAATGGGAGCCGCTACCTGACCAAAACCCCGGATAAATCTCCGGTAGTAGTTGGCAAACCCTAAAAACCGCTGCACTTCCTTTACCGTGGTTGGAGTCGGCCAATTACGCACGGCTGAAATGCGGTCATTCTCCATCTCTACCCCTGACGCTGAAAAGCGGTACCCTAGGAAGGAGATGGACTGTTGGAAGAACAGACATTTCTCAGCCTTGACGTACAGGTCATGCTCCAACAGTCGACCAAGCACCCTGCGCACTAGGGACACATGCTCGGCGCGTGTAGCGGAATATATTAGAATGTCATCTATATACACCACTACACCCTGACCGTGCAGGTCCCTAAAGATCTCATCCACAAAGGATTGGAAGACTGATGGAGCATTCATTAACCCGTACGGCATGACGAGGTACTCATAATGCCCAGAAGTGGTGCTAAATGCTGTCTTCCACTCATCTCCCCCCTTGATACGCACCAGGTTGTAAGCGCTCCTGAGGTCCAATTCTGTGAAGAAGCGCGCCCCATGTAATGACTCGGTCATACTCGCTATAAGTGGTAGCGGGTAACTGTATTTTACCGTGATCTTATTTAATCCGCGATAATCAATACACGGGCGCAAACCTCCATCCTTCTTCTTCACAAAAAAGAAACTCGAGGAGACAGGTGAGATGGAAGGCCGAATGTATCCCTGTCCCAGAGATTCGGTGACATATGTCTCCATAGCCACCGTCTCCTCCTGTGACAGGGGATACACGTGACTCCTGGGAAGTTTAGCATCTACCAAGAGATCTATCACACAATCCCCCGGTCGATGGGGTGGTAATTGAGTCGCCTTCTTCTTACAGAAGGCGAGTGCCAAATCGGCATATTCGGGAGGAATGTGCATGGTGGAAACCTGGTTTGGACTTTCCACCGTAGTGGCACCTAAGGAAACACCTACACACCTCCCTGAACACTGACAGGACCATCCCTTGAGAGCCCTCTGTTGCCACGAAATAATCGGATCATGAGAGGCCAACCAGGGAAGACCCAACACAACAGGAAACGCAGGAGAGTCGATCAGGAAGAGACAAATTCTCTCCTCGTGATCCTCCCGCGTTCTCATAGCGATGGGCACTGTGACCTCCCCAACCAGCCCCGACCCCAAAGGACGACTATCTAAGGCATGTACAGGGAAGGGAACATCAACCGGAATAATAGGGATCCCTAAGCTATGAGCCAAAGAGCGGTCAATAAAGTTCCCAGCTGCGCCTGAATCTACTAGCGCCTTATGCTGGGAATGTGGGGAAAACCCAGGAAATTCTATAGATAACCACATGAGTGCAACAGAAGGCTCTGGGTGAGTTATGTGCCTACTCACCTGAGACGACCCACCAGTGCTCCGCCTGCTACCTCGACTCCCAGGAGAAACACCCCAGCACCGGACAGCAGTGTGCCCTCTGCGTCCACAGTTGGTACATGGAGTGGTTCCCCCTCCGGTCTCCCTCCTAGCAGCCCCTCCCAACTCCATAGGGGTTGGATCCAAGGAGCTGGGTAATGGAATGGGCGGACCCCGATCTAGACGCCCGCGGGAGGCCAACAGGTTATCCAGCCGGATAGATAAATCCACCAGCTGGTCCAGGTTGAGAGTGGTGTCCCTGCAGGCTAGCTCCCTACGAACGTCCTCTCGTAGACTACACCTGTAGTGGTCGATCAGGGCCCGCTCATTCCATCCCGCACCAGCGGCCAGAGTACGGAAGTCCAAAGCGAAATCTTGAGCGCTCCTCATCCCCTGCCTGAGATGGAACAATCGCTCTCCCGCCCCTCTCCCTTCAGGTGGATGGTCAAAGACTGCCCGGAAGCGGCGAGAGAAGTCATCATAATTATCCAGGGTAGATCCCTCTCTTCCCCAGATGGCGTTGGCCCACTCCAGGGCTTTACCAGTCAGACAGGAGATGAGAGCGCCCACCCTCTCGTGTCCCGAAGGGGACGGATGAACAGATGCCAGGTATAGCTCCAGCTGTAGGAGGAAACCCTGACACCCGGCTGCTGTTCCGTCATACGCTCCCGGGAGCGAGAGCCGAATTCCACTGGTTCCGACCGGTGGAGGGATGGATGGTGGTGTAGGTTGAGGTGCGGGTGTTGGTGCTGGGTTAGGATTTACCGGGAGACCTCCTCTCTCCCATCTTTCCATAGTTTGCAGCACGCGATCCATGGCTGTCCCTAAACTATGCAACATAGTCGCGTGCTGTTGAACCTGCTCCTCTACTGGGAGAGAAGGGCTGGCTGCGCCTGCTGACTCCATTTGAAGTTAGGTCCGTGATTCTGTCAGGGTTGTGTGCGGAGAATATTTGGAGTCAAACGCAGGACACAGGTGTTGAGCGAAACCACAGAGTTTTACTCAAAATAAATGCACAATTCCACAAATGGAAAATAAACAGATACGTACACGTATCAAATACAACACCTAACGCACAAACAATCACGGACAAACAGAAATGAAAGCCAGAGGGTTAAATAGGGAACATGATGGGGGAATTGAAACCAGGTGTGTATAATACAGACAAAACAAAACGAAACTGAAAAATGGATCGATGGTGACTAGAAAGCCGGTGACGTCAACCGCCGAACACCACCCGAACAAGGAGAAGGGCCGACTTCGGCGGAAGTCGTGACACACACTCACACTCACACACTCACACACTCACACTCACACACACACACTCTCTCACTCCTACTCTCACACACTCACACTTCAGCGGCGTATTACCTCTATACATCACATTGACAGAGAGCAGAGACGTACCATTGATTAATTGATCATTCTTCAAGACAAATTAACATTTCATCAATTAACAAACCATTATCAAGATTCTAAAGCCGTGTGTTTTTTTGTCTGTGTGCGTGTGTGCCTGCATACGTGAGTGAGTGTGTGTGCATGCATGCGTGTGTGTGTGCATGTAATATATTTAAGCATTAAGGCATGAGGGGGTGTGGTATATGGCTAATATACCACGGCTAAGGGCTGTTCTTATGCATGACACAACGCGAAGTGCCTGGACACAGCCCTTAGCCGTGGTATATTGGCCATATATCACAAACCCCTGAGGTGCCTTATTGCTATTATAAACTGATTACCAACGTAATTAGAGATGTATTTATTTTTTGTCATACCCATGGCTGTCAGCCAATCAGCATTGAGGGCTCGAACCACCCAGTTTATAAAATCCAATATATCTCCTCTCCTCTCTCAGCCTGACATCTTCCTGCTGTCTTACTGTACCAGGTCATGAACAGCTGTAATAAATGGCCCAATACAGTCCCATGATGACAATTATCTGATTCACAGCCAGCTGCAATTAATCATTGTACTCCCTTATGTATCACCTTAACCTGGATCTGGTTATAATGGTGCTGTCTCATGTATTACCTGAATGACTGGAATATGAAACAAAGCTGCCGTTGGCTCTACCTGTATGTGATAAGGAGGGTAGAATGAGGAGGAAAACAGCTTAGTCTCTCTGGAGACGCAGAAGAGCTTAAAAAGAGGAGAAGAGAAAATAAGACGTACCTTTGTTTCAAAATATCACTCTCACATAACAAACATGATTTATATATTGTTTCCATCAAAATGTATCATTATATTACACATTTGTCCACACAATTTGAAAGGGCAACTGCATTTCCTGATTTGGCCTTGTTTTTCATCAATGCTCATTAAGAAAAGCTAGCGGTCATGACTGAAGGCAAATAAGAGTTGTCTTGGGGGTGTGGTTTGATGTGGATGTTTCTTGGGTGTGTCTTCGACGTTCAATCACAACAAACAAGGCCAGTAGTGAGTACAGCGAGGTAAGCTAAGCTAGTTTTGCTATTGAGAGAACAAAGTTTTGAAGGACTTCTCTCTGCTGACTCGCCATTTCAAGATGGTCAGCTAAAGCACGCGTTGTTGAGCCAAGCTGACAGCAGCTAGCTAGCATAGCATGGTGGCAGCTGGCTATCCTATCTAGCTGACATTTCTCTGTCAAATCAGTTATGGCAAGATAGCAAACGCATCATGTAAATACATGTTACCATGGAAATGGCCCCTCTCGTCACAGATATTGGTCATGAAGGAGCCCGACTTCTGCTCCTATATCAGAGAGGGAGAGAGAGAAAGACTGCCAACATACAGTCATGGAAGCCAACAGTAAATACACAGCTGAACATATCCAATCAAAGATCCTGTTTCACAGCTAATTTACAAGGGACATGTCCCAGCATGGCACTGACTGGTTGGCATTACTCACTCGGGCCCAGGAGTAGTCCATTGGCATCTTTTTACAACATACAAGACACACATATACACACAGCACTGATTACATTATCAATGGTGGTTAGGTGAATTCCAGGACCAATTGAGCAGATCAAATGTGACCAACTTGATTCAAGTGTCCTCCATTACTCTGAAGTTGACCTCCCGGGTGGTGCAGTGGTCTAGGGCACTGCATCGCAGTGCTAGCTGCGCCACCAGAGTCTCTGGGTTCGCGCCCAGGCTGGGCTGGGTTCGCGCCCAGGCTCTGTCGCAACCGGGAGGTCCGTGGGGCGACGCACAATTGGCATAGCGTCGTCCGGGTTAGGGAGGGTTTGGCCGGTAGGGATATCCTTGTCTCAGTATGTAAAAAAAAATGTAATAAAATGTATGCACTCTACTGTAAGTCGCTCTGGATAAGAGCGTCTGCTAAATGACTAAAATGTAAGTGGGACTGGTGTCTGGCCACTGCCTCAGCCTTCTGTAACAGTTCCTGGTTCCCACGATGCTGCTGAACAACAAATCCACTAGTTTTTTATGTAGACTGTGAATTAAATCAAATACAATCACTCAGTTACATATAGCGATAAAAATGACTTTCTGCAGTTTGGAAGTAATTTATATGCTAATAGAGGGACTGTAACTACAAAACTGTTACAGGCCGGTGACGCCGCTACTAGGCAACCAGCTGTGTATGTTTTGCTATTTTCTGGCAAAGCCATAGCTTAATTTGTAGTAGAAAAATACCATCCTTTTGTGAGAACAGGCATGTTGTTTGGGTTAGCAGACGAAGCCCCCGAATGCTAGCTAACTTGCAAATCCGGGTGAGTTATCATATCTTTGTCCGAGTTGAAATCAGTTGGCTAGCTAGCTAGTTGGCTAGCTAGCTAATGTTAGCTTGCCAGTTCGAGTTGAGAAATTATTGAAAGGGAACTGGCTACATCCTATGATTAGCTAGCAAGCTAGTATCCCAGTGCCTGCCCTGTATTGATTCTAAATGCCAATGGGCTACAGTTAGCTGTTGTTAGATAACTACAGTATCATTCCCCTTTCATGTGGTATCATAGCTAGCCTAGCTCGCTAGCATTGTCAAATAATGTTGTATATCCAAAAGTAGATACTAGCTAGCTAGTACCAGCTATCTACTTAGCTGATGTATTCACTAGTGGCCTTTACGAGTCCAAAAAGTTGGACCCATTCCGAAATGAACCTTTCCCAGCCCCCGTCCTAGCAGGAGGACTTTTTCCTCTTGGTAGGCTGTCATTGTGAATAAGGATTTGTTCTTAATTGACTTTCCTAGTTAAATAAAGGTTAAATAAATAAAAAATCTGGACCCAATATGCATAAATACATTTTTACAATATAGAGACCCATTCCGAACGGACCCATGGACAACTAGACCCGTTCCGTATAGATCTAGTCTGATTAAGACCCGGTCTGATCCGAGTGAGGGAAGCAACAGAAAATTATATTTTTAAGCTACTTTATTAACCGTAGGTGGTAAGGTGTGAGGGAGAGGAGGTGGCAGCAGGGGCTGTGCTGTGTGTGTAGGCTACTGTGAGTGTCAGCAAGTGACAAGAGGAACAGGGAGGAAAGAGGGAGAGACGAGACCGCAACCAACCAAGATGAGTCGCGCTATAGTGGGCTAATAGCTGACATAGCTAGGTTATTTATCATCCAATATGATTACGTAGTACCTGTCTTGACTGCATCAAACCGGGAGAGAATAGTTAAGCTAGCTAAATAGCTAGGCTAATTGAGGCTGCATGGCTTTCTCATCCTACACAGTTACAAACAACAACAACTCCATTCAGAATATTAAGTAGCAGCCTACCTGTTGGCTCTTGGTTGATGTAGCCTATCCTTCTACTTTAACTTTTATTCCATCATTTTAATTCCATCTTCCATTGATTAGATATCTCTTGAAACTTATTATGGCTGAGATCCCGTTAACGGGATCGATATCACAACAGCCAGTGAAAGTGCAGGCCGCCAAATTCAAAACAACAGAAATCTCATAATTAAAATTCCTCAGACATACAAGTATTTTACACCATTTTAAAGATAAACTTGTTGTTAATCCCACCACAGTGTCCGATTTCAAAAAGGCTTTACGACGAAAGCACAACATATCATTATGTTAGGTCAGCACCTATTCACAGAAAAACACAGCCATTTTTCCAGCCAAAGAGAGGAGTCACAAAAAGCAGAAATAGAGATAAAATGAATCACTAACCTTTGATGATCTTCATCAGATGACACTCATAGGACTTCATGTTACACAATACATGTATGTTTTGTTCGATAAAGTTCATATTTATATCCAAATATCTCAGTTTACATTGGCGCGTTATGTTCAGTAATGTTTTGCCTCCAAAACATCCGGTGATTTTTATAGATCTGGTGATCAATTTATAGAAATACTCATAATAAACATTGATAAAAGATACAAGTATTATACATGGAACTTTATCTAAACTTCTCCTTAATGCAACCGCTGCGTCAGATTTCAAAAAAACTTTACGGAAAAAGCACACCATGCTATAATCTGAGTACAGTGCTCAGAGCCCAAACAAGCCATGAAGATATCCGCCATGTTGTGGAGTCAACAGATGTCAGAATAGCATTATAAATATTCACTTCGATGATCTTCATCAGAATGCACTCCCAGGAATCCCAGTTCCACAATAAATGTTTGATTTGTTCCATAAAGTCCATCATTTATGTTCAAATACCTCCTTTTTGTTCGCGTGTTCAGTACACAATCCAAACTCACGACGCGCGGGTAAGTCCATGCGAAAATTCAGACGAAAAGTCATATTACAGTTCAGAGAAACATGTCAAACGAAGTATAGAATCAATCTTTAGGATGTTTTTAACATAAATCTTCAATAATGTTCCAACCGGAGAATTCCTTTGTCTTCAGAAATGCAATGCAATATCAGATCTGACCCAGAACCGTGACATTATTTAGAATTCTGGATCGGGACCCACTCGGGCCCAGAATCGGGTCTCGGGAATTTGGGTACGGTTGAATCCGTGAAGACCTCTAGTACTCACCAACACCAGTGGTTTGACGGTTGGCAGGCAGCAGAAGTGACCGTGTCAGATGTAATCCATTCCTGGCCATCTGGCAATATTGTTGAAACGCATTGGAAGTTTGAACCAACTTCATGGAAGCCCTTTTCACTTCTATTTGCTGAGCAAAATGTGTGGGAGTTGCAGCCATATGCAGACTTGACAACAAATGGCAGTTGGGGATGGACCACAACATATTGTCTCTTGACAATTATTGGGCATAATTGGTAAAAATGGGAATGGAAGTAATCCATAACCAACCCTCCAGGAAGTCGTAACCAACTCACTTACAAAACTCTGTTTTGGATGAGACTGACTTTATGATAGAAATTATCCTATTTACACTTTGTAGTCAATTTTGATACTACAATTCATGGTTTTGACTGATATCAATGCCACATAGTCCGTTTAAAACCAGCAAAGTTGGTTCTGTGGGGCAGCTGACCTTTAAATAGTGTGTGAATGGAACAGAGGGGCAGCTGGATCAGGGAAAAACACAACTGATACTGTATGTTTTCAGTGTGTATAACTGTATATATTGTGTTTGTAAACTGTTTACATTGTCCATAATGTATACAGCTTCTTGCAGCTGGGTGTTCTTGACCTATAGAGGAACACGTAAGCACGGAGCTCTGTATGTCTACTCCTGGCTTAGAGAGAGAGAGAGAGGAACCTTTCCTTCAACATCCTGTAACCCTGTTAACCTGAATTAGACAGCCAACCCCCAGGGGAATAGACCTTTCAACGTCAAGGTAAAGAGCAACACACATAGGAGCGTGCAAGCACGGATACTCAGACACACAATACAATTCTAGCATGGATCCACACACACGCACACACCTGCCCCTTGAGGAGGCACGTATAAAGGTTAGGGCAATGTTTGATAATTGAATAATGTACAGAGGAGGAGAGGAGGAGGAGGAGGAGGAGGAGGTGGGAGAAGGAGGGAGAAGTTGGGAGGACAGAGAAGGAGGGGGGAGGAGCACGGAGAAGGAGGGAGAGTAGGGAGGATGAAGGAGGGAGGATGGAGGAGGGAGAAGGAAGAGGGAGGAGGAGGGAGAATGAGGGAGGAGGTAGGAGAAGGTTGGAGAAGAAGGGAGGACGGAGGAGATGGGAGAAGGGGGAGGACCAAGAAGGAGGGAGGAGGAGGGAGAAGGAGAAGGGAGAGGGAGAAGGAGGAGGGAATAGGGAGGAGGAGGGAGAATGAGGGAGAAGGGAGAAGGAGGATGAGGGAAAAGGGATGAGGAGGAGGGGGAAGAGGGAGGAGGAGGGAGAATGAGGGAGGAGGTATGAGAAGGTTGGAGAAGAAGGGAGGAGGTGGGAGGAGGGAGGAGATGGGAGGATGGAGAAGGAGGGAGGACAGAGAAGGAGGTAGGAGAGGGAGAATGGAGGAGGGAAGAGAGGGAGAGAGGGAGAGAGGAGAAGGAGTAGGGAGAATGAGGGAAGATGTGGGAGGAGGTGGGAGAAGAGAGAAGGAGGAGGATGGAAAAGGGACAAGGAGGGAGAAGGAGAGAGGAAGAGGGAAGAGGTGGTTGTTCACATCAATCTACTGGTCTAGTTTTATCCTATTCAATGATTCATTTACTTACATTTAATCACTTTTCACCCCACCGCACAAGGTTTTTACACACACAAGTACGAACGCACACGTACGCACACACACGCATGCAAACAAACACACACGCAAAGTTAAAGATGTGAGTATGGTTGTCGTCATGGTGCTAGCAGCAAATTACTGTGACATTATCTAATTTCCGCTGAAGTGATCCCTTCTCTCTCTTTCTGTCTCCTCTCTCTCTCTGTCTCTCTCTTTCTCTGTGTCTCTTTCTCTGTCTCTCTCTCTGTGTCTCTCTCTGTGTCTCTCTCTGTCTCTCTCTCTCTCTGTGTTTCTCTCTATGTGTGTCTCTCTCTCTCTGTCTCTCTCTGTCTTTCTGTCTCTCCTCTCTTTCTCTGTCTCTCTCTTTTTCTCTCTCTGTCTCCTTTCTCTCTCTTTTGCTCTCTCTCTTTCTCTCTGTGTCAGTCGCCTGTCCATTTCATCTCTTGTGTCTTGGGTCCATCTTTTTTAGAACCAGATACAGTCGCAAGGCAGAGGGTCAATTAAGTGAACCACAAAGATGCAGAGCATACGATTGTTGTTGTTGTAGCCTAATTCCTACTTTGTGTGTTTACGTCTTTACGGTTCAAAGGTGCTGTGTCTGTGACCCACTGCTCTGCCAACCTATTACAACACATGGACCTGTACACACACACACACACACACACACACACACACACACACACACACACACACACACACACACACACACACACACACACACACACACACACACACACACACACACACACACACACACACACACACACAGTCTTAATCCGATGAAACCTGCTAATGAGGGATGATCTCTTACCTTCTCAATATAGAAGTCCTCTAAGGTTAGAATAGAACGTAAAGACAACATTATAACATCAGGATGGCGTGTGTGTGTCCGTGTGTGCATGTGTGTGACAGCTTTAGACGTCAACACATCTATGGACGCACTACTATGCATGACTCACACTGAATCTATTTACAGGCTGTGTTGTGAGGGTTATAGCCAACGTTGTACAGATTGTTTGATGTTGGTGAGGTTTAAGGGCTTTGAGACGTTAATATGAAACAAAGCCAGAGGGATAGATGACAATACTGTTAACATCTATGTGATTTTGAAATTGACTCCCTTTTACAAAGGGTGGATGTGGAGAAGCAGAATTGTAACTATTTGATTGTAACAACTATAGTAGATTGTTGGCCAGACAGTCTCTGTGAGACTCAGAAGAGAACAGACACAGAGGTTTAGGCAACAAGTGACTCCTCGTCCCAATTGATTTTCAAAGAATGTTCCTCCTCAACCTGTTACATATTACATGAGGGGATGAAGGGGGACACTTATTATGGTGACACACACGCATCACTTTGTTCTTCCCCTGTATCCTCTCCTATCAATGGCTCAAGGAACCAACTACACAGGATGAAGAATGCAGAAATCTAAAGGATATCCCTGTATGGGCTTCTCTCTGTGTGTGGGTGTGTGTGTGTGTAAGCATTTTAAGCATGCCTGTGTGTGCATGCCTGCCTGCAAGTGTGTGTGTGCACTTCAACCATGTACAGTTGAAGTCGGAAGTTTACATACACCTTAGACAAATACATTTAAACTCAGTTTTTCACAATTAATGACATTTAATCCTAGTAAAAATTCCCTGTCTTAGGTCAGTTAGGATCACCACATTATTTGAAGAATGTGAAATGTCAGAATAATAGTAGAGAGAATGATTTATTTCAGCTTTTATTTCTTTCATCACATTCCCAGTGGGTCAGAAGTTTAAATTAGTATTAATTAGTATTAAATAAAAATTGTTATTAAATTGAAAAAGTATTACATTTAAATTGTTTAACTTGGGTCAAACGTTTTCGGGTATATTTCCACAAGCTTCCCACAATAAGTTGGGTGAATTTTGGCCTGTTCCTCCTGACAGAGCTGGTGTAACTGAGTCAGGTTTGTAGGCCTCCTTGCTCGCACACACTTTTTAGTTCTGCCCACAAATTTTCTGTAGGATTGAGGCCAGGGCTTTGTGATGGCCACTCCAATACCTTGACTTTGTTGTCCTTCAGCCATTTTGCCACAACTTTGGAAGTATGCTTGGGGTCATTGTCCATTTGGAAGACCCATTTGTGACCAAGCTTTAACTTCCTGACTGATGTCTTGAGATGTTGCTTCAATATATCCACATAATTTCCCTGCCTCATGATACCATCTATTTTGTGAAGTGCACCAGTCCCTCCTGCAGCAAAGCACACCCACGACATGATGCTGCCACCCCCGTGCTTCACGGTTGGGATGGTGTTCTTCGGCTTGCAAGCCTCCCCCTTTTTCCTCCAAACATAACGATGGTCATTATGGCCAAACTGTTCTATTTTTGTTTCATCAGACCAGAGGACATTTCTCCAAAAAGTACAATCTTTGTCCCCATGTGCAGTTGCAAACTGTAGTCTGGCTTTTTTATGGCAGTTTTGGAGCAGTGGCTTCTTTCTTGCTGAGCGGCCTTTCAGGTTATGTCAATATAGGACTCGTTTTACTGTGGATATAGATACTTTTGTACCTGTTTCCTCCAGCATCTTCACAAGGTCCTTTGCTGT
The DNA here is from genome assembly GCF_016432855.1 of Salvelinus namaycush. Lineage (NCBI taxonomy): Eukaryota > Metazoa > Chordata > Actinopteri > Salmoniformes > Salmonidae > Salvelinus > Salvelinus namaycush. The sequence continues at coordinate 17,294,435 of NC_052333.1, read as the reverse complement.
TGTACTGGGATTGATTTGCACTTTTCGCACCAAAGTATGTTCCTCTCTAGGAGAAAGAACGCAGGTCCTTCCTGAGCGGTTTGACGGCTGCGTGGTCCCATGGTGTTTGTACTTGCGTACTATTGTTTGTACAGATGAACGTGGTACCTTCAAGCATTTGGTAATTGCTCCCAAGGATGAATCAGACTTGTGGAGGTCTACAATTTTTTTTCCTGAGGTCTTGGCTGATTTCTTTTGATTTTCCCATGATGTCAAGCAAAGAGGCACTGAGTTTGAAGGTAGGCCTTGAAATACATCCACAGGTACACCTCCAATTGACACAAATGATGTCATTTAGCCTATCAGAAGCTTCTAAAGCCATGACATAATTTTCTGGAATTTTCCAAGCTGTTTAAAGGCACAGTCAACTTAGTGTATATAAACTTCTGACCCACTGGAACTGTGATACAGTGAATTATAAGTGAAATAATCTGTCTGTGAACAATTGTTGGAAAAATTACTTGTGTCATGCACAAAGTAGATGTCCTGACCGACTTGCCAAAACTATAGTTCATTAACAAGAAATTTGTGGAGTGGTTGAAAAACTAGTTTTAATGACTCCAACCTAGTGTATGTAAAATTCCGACTTCAACTGTATGTGTATGAGTGTGTTCCCATTCACAGCAAAGAGGATTATACAGCCTGTCCTACCAGAAAGGTGAAGGCAAAACGCAGACTACAGGGATGAATGGGACATGAGTGACAGTTCTGTGAAGCAGTGTATTGTAAAGCTCTTTGGTTACTCTCAATCTATGGTGGAGTTGAATGAACTAAAATGGACTGAATTAATTGACTTGGAATTGACCCCAACCAAGATTGAGCAATTGACCTGAATTAGTTGAAATGGAACTGATCCAAACATTATACTGAACCCCTAGAAAGGACAGGCTTATGCTTGAATATGTCAGGGATGAGATAGCACTGGAACACGCTTGTCATCAGCCTCCATGTTCATACTGAGATCTGTCTGTCATCAGCCTCCATGTTCCTACTGAGATATGTCTGTCATCAGCCTACATGTTCCTACTGAGATCTGTCTGTCATCAGCCTCCATGTTCATACTGAGATCTGTCTGTCATCAGCCTACATGTTCCTACTGAGATCTGTCTGTCATCAGCCTACATGTTCCTACTGAGATCTGTCTGTCATCAGCCTCCATGTTCCTACTGAGATCTGTCTGTCATCAGCCTCCATGTTCATACTGAGATCTGTCTGTCATCAGCCTCCATGTTCCTACTGAGATCTGTCTGTCATCAGCCTACATGTTCCTACTGAGATCTGTCTGTCATCAGCCTCCATGTTCCTACTGAGATCTGTCTGTCATCAGCCTCCATGTTCCTACTGAGATCTGTCTGTCATCAGCCTCCATGTTCCTACTGAGATCTGTCTGTCATCAGCCTCCATGTTCCTACTGAGATCTGTCTGTCATCAGCCTCCATGTTCCTACTGAGATCTGTCTGTCATCAGCCTCCATGTTCCTACTGAGATCTGTCTGTCATCAGCCTCCATGTTCATACTGAGATCTGTCTGTCATCAGCCTCCATGTTCCTACTGAGATCTGTCTGTCATCAGCCTACATGTTCCTACTGAGATCTGTCTGTCATCAGCCTCCATGTTCCTACTGAGATCTGTCTGTCATCAGCCTCCATGTTCCTACTGAGATCTGTCTGTCATCAGCCTCCATGTTCATACTGAGATCTGTCTGTCATCAGCCTCCATGTTCATACTGAGATCTGTCTGTCATCAGCCTCCATGTTCCTACTGAGATCTGTCTGTCATCAGCCTCCATGTTCATACTGAGATCTGTCTGTCATCAGCCTCCATGTTCCTACTGAGATCTGTCTGTCATCAGCCTACATGTTCCTACTGAGATCTGTCTGTCATCAGCCTACATGTTCCTACTGAGATCTGTCTGTCATCAGCCTCCATGTTCATACTGAGATCTGTCTGTCATCAGCCTCCATGTTCCTACTGAGATCTGTCTGTCATCAGCCTACATGTTCCTACTGAGATCTGTCTGTCATCAGCCTACATGTTCCTACTGAGATCTGTCTGTCATCAGCCTACATGTTCCTACTGAGATCTGTCTGTCATCAGCCTACATGTTCCTACTGAGATCTGTCTGTCATCAGCCTACATGTTCCTACTGAGATCTGTCTGTCATCAGCCTACATGTTCCTACTGAGATCTGTCTGTCATCAGCCTCCATGTTCATACTGAGATCTGTCTGTCATCAGCCTCCATGTTCATACTGAGATCTGTCTGTCATCAGCCTACATGTTCCTACTGAGATCTGTATGTCATCAGCCTCCATGTTCATACTGAGATCTGTCTGTCATCAGCCTCCATGTTCATACTGAGATCTGTCTGTCATCAGCCTACATGTTCCTACTGAGATCTGTCTGTCATCAGCCTACATGTTCCTACTGAGATCTGTCTGTCATCAGCCTCCATGTTCATACTGAGATCTGTCTGTCATCAGCCTCCATGTTCCTACTGAGATCTGTCTGTCATCAGCCTCCATCTTCCTACTGAGATCTGTCTGTCATCAGCCTCCATCCAGGCCCTATCACATCCGGCCTTTATTCGGGAGTCCCATAGGGCGGTGCACAATTGGCCCAGCGTCGTCCAAGTTTGGCCAGGGTAGGCCGTCATTGTAAATAAGAATTTGTTCTTAAGTGACTTGCCTAGTTAAATAAAGGTGAAATAAAAAAAACTCTTCCTGCTGAGATCTGTCTGTCATCAGCATCCATCCTCCTACTGAGATCTGTCTGACTAGGTATAGAGAGGATCAGAGAGAGGGAGATGCAGGGTGGGAAGGAAGGAGGGGAGGATAAGAGGGGTGGACAGGTGGAGCGATAGAGTAAATGAGGGGAGAGGGGAGTGATGGAGGAAGAGGAAAGAAAGTAGCGGAAAGATATAAATGGAGGGGTGGATGGAGAGAAGAGAGAGAGACTGATGATGTTAACCTGCACCATTGCATAAACCAAATATAAATAGACCTAGAGTTCCATTAGGTTCAGGTTCTGTTGAGTTAGAGGAGATAGAGACAGGTTCTGCACTAAGAGGGGATAGTCCTGCTGTACCTGCTCACCCTCATTTCTCCTTTTACCCTCTCTCTCTTTATAGACTTGTTTTACTCACCTCTTAATTTCAGCACGTCTCCACAGAACACACAAAGTGCTGACTGCGTAGGAAAGTCAGCACTTTTACGCCAATCTAAATTTGTCCGGCTTCGCTGCACTTAGAACTACCCCCGTCCTCACCCCTCCTCGCCCCCTCCTAAGTAGTAGTAGGTACACTTGGGACTAAGAACTGGCCTAAGCAACAATTATTTATTTCCTCTTGCATAGTTTATGATGTAACATTATCGACAAGCAAATAAAAACACATGCACGCAGATCTACACAGAACAGCTTCCTAATATTGAGTTGCACCCCTTCGTCAGGTCATGGACTCTTTCAAGCTGTCAAAAGCGTTCCACAGGGATGCTGGTTCATGTTGACTCCAATGCTTCCCACAGTTGTGTCAAGTTGGCTGGATGTCCTTTGGGTGGTGGATCATTCTTGATACACACGGGTGTGGAAAAACCCAGCAGTGTTGCATTTCTTGACACAAACTGGTGCTCCTGGCACCTACTATCATACCCCGTTCAAAGGCACTTACATTTTTTGTCTTGCCCTTTCACCCTCTGAATGGCACACATACACCACACACACACACACACACACACACACCAACACAATCCATGTCTCAAGGCTTAAACATTGTTCTTTAACCTGTCTCCTCCCCTTCATCTACCCTGATGGAAGTACATTTAACAAGTGGCATCAATAAGAGATATTAGCTTTCACCTGGATTCACCTGGTCAGTCTATGTCCTGGAACGAGTTCTTCATGTTTTGTACACTCAGTGTATATATATATATAAATTGCATACACACACACACACACTCTCCCCCTCTCTCTCGAAACAACTCCTGTATTTCCTCGTCTGTGCCTTTTAGAAAGTGGTACAGGTAGGTATGGAGGGTCAAGGCCTAGGCTTGTCAAGGAGAATAGGGTCCTGCATCCATCATTTCCTTGAACAGGTGTTGTTGCTCTTTCCACTGACTCAGTAATATACTGCCATCACTTCTATACCAGCACACACACTCATGCACGGACATGCACATATGCGGACAAACACACACATTCATTGACGTCACAGAGACTTGAGAAAAAATTATTCTTCAGCGTGCAGATCTCAGGTAAAAACATTTATCATGGTCCAGAATGGTGAAGGCAGCAGCAGATTTTGTTTTGTTTTGGTCTGTGTCGTGAAGTGACAGTATTCCTGTTAAACTCTCTCTGCTCAGGTCTTCAGTTAAATCGTTTTATATAATTCCCCCTGCCTCTGCAGACTGAGCCCCCTGCTAGCCAGGACTGGCAATTAAGCTCATCACCCTTACAACACAGCTTAATAAGGGCTAAAGATACCATCTGATACACACACACCGTCAGCGTATGAAGCAACTGTCTCAAGACGCCTTGATCTGTTATGTTTATATATTGTGTGTGTGTGTGTGTGTGTGTGTGTGTGTGTGTGTGTGTGTGTGTGTGTGTGTGTGTGTGTGTGTGTGTGTGTGTGTGTGTGTGTGTGTGTGTGTGTGTGTGTGTGTGTGTGTGTGTCTAGCAGCAGGTGTCGACACGACCTTGAAGATGTTCACAGTGGGGTGTGTGTGTGTGAGATGGTTTGGCTCGATGCTCTTTTGGACGCAATGATAAAATCTATTACGTGACATGCTGACACAAGCATCGTCCTCCCCCTAAGCTCCTCCATTAGACGCGTGTGTGTGTCCTACCTAGAACAAGGGACAAAGCTGTCAACAGGAGGCTATTTCCAGACACACCTCTTCAGTCTGAGGTCAGTTTGAATGTATTGTAGCGATGCTGCTCTTGGTAAGAATACAATAAGACAGATGGGGACGGACGGCCGGACGGGACACACACACACACACACACACACACACACACACACACACACACACACACACACACACACACACACACACACACACACACACACACACACACACACACACACACACACACACACACACACACACACTACAGTGTATGGTGCAGACAGACAGACACTACAGTGTATGGTGCTTTAGTATATGTCATCTGTAGGAAACCAAGAATCAACAGTATTGTAATGAGTTCTGGTGGAATAACTTAATCAATACTCATTACACAGACCTGGGAAAACATCACCATCATCCCCATAGAATTTAAGCAGACATGAAAATAGAGAGAAAGAGAGAGATGGAGGGGGAAGAGAGAGAGAGAGATGGGAGCAAGGTAGAGAGAGAAGGAAGGGAGAGATGGGAGCTAGGTAGAGAGAGAGAGAGGGAAGGGAGAGAGAGAAGGGGGGTAGGAGAGGTAGAGAGAGAGATAGATGGGAGCAAGGTAGAGAGAGAGGGAAGGGAGAGAGAGAGGAAGAGAGAGAGAGATGGGAGCTAGGTAGAGAGAGAGGGAAGGGAGAGAGAGAAAGAGAGAGAGAGATGGGAGAGAGAGAGGAAGAGAGAGAGATGGGAGCGAGGTAGAGAGAGAGAGAGAGAGAGAGAGAGATGGGAGTACACACGTACACACATACCTATTGTACTAGAATTTACTTGTTCAATGAATAGGAATATTTATATACATATATAACAGAAAAAATGTTAGCTGTTATCCTGTTTATCTCACTCTTAACAACTTATTAGTTAGTAGTTACTGTATTTCTGACTGCTATTCTTTCTTTTTGCAACATGAAATCACTTATCAGTTAGCATGTGGAACATTCAGGGCCTAAACTCATCAACCTTTGGACTGAAGAGTTTAGCCCTGGAGTTCAACAAAAATCTTAAAGATGTTGACGTCATCATTCTGCAGGAGACATGGTGTAAGGCTGACATTGTCACTCACTGCCCCACAGGCTACAGAGAGGTAATTGTGCCGTCACAAAAACACAGCTCTGTCAATAGAGGCAGAGACTCTGAAGGACTGATCATTTGGTACAAATCCGAACTACAACATCTAATTGATCCCCTCAAAATTGGCAAATATCACATTTGGTTAAAACTGAAAAAATAACTTGTACTGACAGAAAAAGATGTGTTCCTTTGCGCAATATATATCCCCCCCCCCCCCCCCCCCTCAGAATCCCCATATTACTCAGAGGAGATCTTCCCCACCCTTGAGGAAGAGACGTGCCATTTCCAGGCCCAGGGAAATGTGCTCATCTGTGGGGACACAAATGCGCGCACAGGTACACTACCTGATCTAACGAGCACACAGCTTTATTACAGGCCATACTGTTTCTAACTGTCTTAATCTCCCCCATAGAAACAACAGTGACAGCACCGTCAACAAAAACGGAAGGGATCTGTTGCAGCTCTGTAGAAGCCTGGGTCTGTACTTTGTCAATGGTAGGTTAGGGGGGGACTCTTTGGGGAGATTCACCTACTGCTCACCTCTTGGCCACAGTATAGTAGACTATATGATCACAGACATTGACCCTTTCTCTCTCAGCTCATTCACTGTCAAGCCACTAACACACCTCTGTCTGATCACAGCCAAATTACGTTGTTCCTCAAAAGAACAGACATGGAAACAACCACACATTCACAGCCCAGTAAGCTGTACAACATCAGAAATTCATACAGATGGGCCCAAAACAGCACAAGAATACCAGAAAGCAACCTGGAACCAAAATATCCAAACACTCTTAGATAACTTTCTGGATACCACATTCACTCACAGTAAAGAAGGCATCAATCTAGCAGTACAAAACATCAACTATATATTCAGGCAAACGGCAAAAGAAGCACAATTGAAATTGATAAAAAACAAAACAAAAAAGATCAAAGATGACAACTGGTTTGATGCAGATTGTAAAATTATAAGGAAAAAACTTAGAACACTATCCAACCAAAAGCACAGAGACCCAAATAACGGTGAATTACGCCTTCATTACTTTGAGACTTTAAAACTCTATAAACGTACACTCAGAACCAAAAAAGCACAGTACAACAGCAAGCAGCTGACACTAATTGAGGAGTCCCTAAACACACACAACTTCTGGCAAAATTGGAAAAAACGACAAAAATCTAAACAAGAGGAATTAGCGATACAAAATGGACAACCCATTTTAAACCACTCTACAACACCGTTCAAATTGACACAAACGCAGAACAACGCCAAATTCATGAGAAGTTGAATGGATTAGAAAAAGCTATAAAGGACAATCAAAATCCACTGGACTCCCCAATTACTGACCAGGATGTCACGATCGTCAAAGGGTGTGAAAAGAATCAGACGCAGAGAGAGAGCCGCTTGGAAAAAACTATTCCTTTTACTGCTTAACAAAATATGAAGCCCGAACATACAGGGCGCAGAAAAACACTTGCAACAACCCAACATACCACGCACGTAACAAAAAACAATCCCGCACAAAACAAGGGCGGGTCAAACTCCTAAATATAGGGAAGCTCATTACGTAACAAAAAAACCACAGGTGCAAATAATCAGAAAACACAAACAGACAAACGAAAAAGGGATCGGTGGCGGCTAGTAGGACGGTGACGACGACCGCCGAGCACCGCCCGAACAGGCAGGGGAGCCAACTTCGGCGGAAGTCGTGACATTACCCCCCTCCTGACGCGCGGCTCCCGCAGCGCGCCGCCACCGTCCTCGAGGACGACCCGGAGGGCGAGGTGCCGGGCGATCCGGGTGGAGGCGGTGGAAATCTCTCAGAAGAGAAGGATCTAAAATGTCCCCCACCGGAACCCAGCATCTCTCCTCCGGACCGTACCCCTCCCAGTCCACGAGGTACTGTAGGCCCCTCACCCGGCGTCTCGAGTCCAGAATGGCACGTACTGTGTACGCCGGGGACCCCTCGATCTCCAGAGGGGGTGGAGGGACCTCAGGCACCTCACTTTCTTGCAGGGGACCAGCCACCACCGGCCTGAGGAGAGACACATGAAACGAGGGGTTAATACGGTAATACCTAGGAAGTTGTAACCTATAACACACCTCGTTTATTCTCCTCAGGACTTTAAACGGCCCCACACACTGCGGCCCCAGCTTCCGAAAGGGCAGGCGGAGAGGCAGGTTTCGGGTCGAGAGCCAGACCCTGTCCCCCGGTGTGAACACGGGGGCCTCACTGCGGTGCTGGTCAGCGCTCCTCTTCTGCCGTTGTCCTGCTAACCTTAGCGATTCCTGGACGGCTTTCCAGGTGTCCTTGGAGCGCTGTACCCATTCCTCTACCACAGGAGCCTCGGTCTGACTCTGATGCCATGGGGCCAGGACCGGCTGGTAACCTAACACACACTCAAACGGGGACATGTTCGTTGAGGAGTGGCGGAGGGAGTTCTGAGCGAGCTCAGCCCAAGGAACATACCTCGCCCACTCACCAGGCCGGTCCCGGCAATATGACCGCAGAAACCTGCCCACATCCTGGTTTACGCGCTCCACCTGCCCATTACTCTCGGGGTGAAAACCCGAGGTCAAGCTGACCGAGACCCCCAGTCTTTCCATAAACGCCCTCCAAACTCTGGACGTGAATTGGGGGCCCCGATCAGAAACGATGTCCTCAGGCACCCCATAGTGCCGGAAGACATGGGTAAACAAGGCTTCCGCAGTCTGCAGGGCCGTAGGGAGACCGGGCAACGGGATGAGACGGCAGGACTTAGAGAACCGATCCACAACGACCAAAATCGTAGTACTTCCCTGGGACGGGGGAAGATCGGTAAGAAAGTCCACCGATAAGTGTGTCCACGGCCGTTGTGGAACGGGGAGGGGCTGTAACTTCCCTCTAGGCAAGTGCCGAGGAGCCTTGCTCTGAGCGCACACCGAGCAGGAGGAAACATAAAATCTCACGTCCTTAGCCAACGTGGGCCACCAGTATCTTCCTCTAAGACTCCGCACTGTCCTCTCGATGCCAGGATGACCCGAGGAGGGGAGAGTATGAGCCCAACGGATTAGCTTATCCCGGACCCCCCTCGGCACGTACTGAACCCCCGCTGGACAATTTGGGGGGGTCTGCTCTAAACGTGAGGCTCTCTCTATCTCCGCGTCCACCTCCCATACCACCGGTGCCACGAGACATGAAGGTGGAATGATGAGAGTTGGCTCAACGGACCGCTCCTCGGTATCATAGAGACGGGACAGTGCGTCAGCTTTGGTGTTTTTGGAAGCCTGGTCGGTACGAGATGGTGAACTGAAACCGAGTGAAAAACATGGCCCATCTAGCCTGACGCGGATTTAGTCTCCTCGCTTCCCGGATGTACTCGAGATTACGATGGTCAGTCCAGATGAGAAAAGGGTGTTTCGCCCCCTCAAGCCAATGTCTCCACACCTTCAGAGCTTTGACTATAGCTAACAACTCCCGGTCCCCCACGTCATAGTTTCGCTCCGCCGTACCGAGCTTCCTCGAAAAGAAAGCACAAGGGCGGAGCTTGGGTGGTACGCCCGAGCGCTGGGACAGCACGGCCCCGACCCCCGCCTCGGACGCGTCCACCTCCACTATGAACGCTAAAGAGGGGTCCGGATGCGCCAACACGGGCGCATTGGTGAACAGCTCCTTCAGACGACTGAAAGCTCTGTCCGCCTCTGCTGACCAACGCAAGCGCACCGGTCCTCCCCTCAGCAGTGAGGTAATGGGAGCAGCCACCTGACCAAAACCCCGGATAAACCTCCGGTAGTAATTGGCAAACCCTAAAAACCGCTGCACCTCTTTCACCGTGGTCGGAGTCGGCCAATTACGCACGGCTGTAACGCGGTCATCCTCCATCACCACCCCGTAGGTGGAAATACGATAACCCAGGAAGGAAACGGCCTGTTTGAAGAACTCACATTTCTCCGCCTTGCAATACAGGTCATGCTCCAGCAGTCGCCCAAGTACCTTACGCACCAGAGACACATGCGCCGCACGTGTGGCAGAGTAGATCAAGATGTCATCAATGTACACTACCACTCCCTGCCCGAGCAGGTCTCGGAGAATCTCATCTACGAAGGATTGAAAGACAGCTGGAGCATTTTTCAACCCATATGGCATGACGCGGTACTCATAATGGCCAGATGTAGTACTAAATGCGGTTTTCCACTCATCTCCTCCCCGGATACGCACCAGATTATACGCACTCCTCAGGTCCAATTTTGTGAAGAAGCGTGCCCCGTGAAATGATTCCACCGCCGTAGCGATGAGAGGTAGTGGGTAACTAAACCCCACTGTGATGGAATTTAGACCTCGATAATCAATGCACGGGCGTAAACCGCCATCCTTCTTCTTCACAAAAAAGAAACTCGAGGAGACAGGTGATGCGGAGGGCCGAATGTATCCCTGTCCCAGTGATTCAGTAACATATGTTTCCATAGCCGCTGTCTCCGCCTGAGATAAAGGATACACGTGACTCCTAGGAAGTGCAGCGTTCTCCAGGAGGTTTATCGCGCAGTCCCCTCCACGATGGGGTGGTAATTGGGTCGCCTTCTTTTTACTGAAGGCGATAGCCAAATCGGCATATTCAGAGGGAATGCGCACGGTGGAAACCTGGTCTGGACTCTCCACCGTAGTCGCACCGACGGCAACTCCTATACACCTGCCTGAACACTCCTCGGACCACCCCTTAAGAGCCCCCTGTTGCCAGGAAATCACCGGGTTGTGCTGGGCTAACCAGGGAATTCCCAACACCACTGGAAACGCAGGTGAGTCGATAAGGAACAGACTAATCTGCTCCTTATGACTACCCTGCGTTACCATGTCCAGTGGTACCGTGGCCTCCCTGACCATCCCTGACCCTAATGGTCGGCTATCTAAGGAGTGCACGGGGAAAGGTAGGTCTAACGACACAAGAGGAATCCCTAGTCTTAATGCGAGCCCCCGATCTATAAAATTCCCAGCTGCGCCTGAATCGACTAGCGCCTTATGCTGTAGAGAGGGAAAAAACCCGGGGAAAGAGGTTAACACATACATATGACTGACAGGAAGCTCTGGGTAAGTCTGGTGCTGACTCACCTGGGGTGATCGAGTAATGTTCCGCCTGCCCTCCCGACTCCCAGAAGAGTTCCTCCAGCACCGGTCGGCCGTGTGCCCTCGTCGACCACAACTGGTGCAGGAGAAACCTCCTCCTCCGGCCCCCCTGGACGCTGCCCCCCCTAACTCCATAGGGATAGGAGCAGGAGGGCTAGGGGATGGAAACGACAGGACCTGTTCCGAACGTCCGCGGGCAGCCAGCAGGTTGTCGAGACGGATGGCCATGTCAATGAGTTCATCCAGCGTGAGTGTGGTGTCCCGACACGCTAGCTCCCTGCGGACGTCCTCCCTAAGGCTACATCGGAAATGGTCTATTAAGGCCCTGTCGTTCCACCCTGCTCCTGCGGCCAAGGTCCTGAACTCCAGGGCGAAGTCCTGTACGCTCCTCGTCTCCTGACGCAGGTGGAACAGCCGTTCACCCGCCGCACGACCCTCTGGTGGGTGGTCAAAAACAGCTCGGAATCGGCGGGTGAACTCAGGGTAATGATCCCTCGCCGAGTCTGGGCCATTCCACACTGCGTTGGCCCACTCGAGAGCTCGTCCAGTCAAACAGGAGACGAGGGCGCTCACGCTCTCCTCTCCGGAGGGAGTAGGACGAACGGTCGCCAGGTAAAGCTCCAGCTGGAGAAGGAAACCCTGACACCCGGCCGCCGTTCCATCATACTCCCGTGGAAGCGCCAGCCGAAGAGCCCCGGAGCCGGATGTGGTAACAGGAACAGGAGGTGTTGGAGGAGGGGGTGCTGGAGATGAGGTAGGAAGGCCACTCCTCTCCCATCGATCCATCCTCTCCATCATTTGGTCCATCGCTGACCCAATTCTGTGGAGAACACTGGTGTGATGGAGGACTCGTTCCTCCATTGATGGGAGAGGAGACGCGGCTGCTCCTGCTGATTCCATATGTTTCGGTGCGGGATTCTGTCACGATCGTCAAAGGGTGTGAAAAGAATCAGACGCAGAGAGAGAGCCGCTTGGAAAAAACTATTCCTTTTACTGCTTAACAAAATATGAAGCCCGAACATACAGGGCGCAGAAAAACATTTGCAACAACCCAACATACCACGCACGTAACAAAAAACAATCCCGCACAAAACAAGGGCGGGTCAAACTCCTAAATATAGGGAAGCTCATTACGTAACAAAAAAAACCCAGGTGCAAATAATCAGAAAACACAAACAGACAAACGAAAAAGGGATCGGTGGCGGCTAGTAGGACGGTGACGACGACCGCCGAGCACCGCCCGAACAGGCAGGGGAGCCAACTTCGGCGGAAGTCGTGACACAGGAGCTCTATAAGAAACTTCAGGCTCTCAAATTTAAAAAGGCATGCGGACCTGATGGCATCCTAAATGAGATGCTCAAACTCACTAGTGCAAAATTTCAATTGGCTATATTAAAACTGTTTAATTTGATCCTGAGTGTAGGTTATTTCCCTGACATCTGGAATCAAGGATTCATAACCCCAATCTTTAAGAACGGAGACAAATTTGACCCTAACAATTACAGAGGCATTTGTGTGAACAGTAACCTGGGGAAGGTTTTCTGTAGTATTATCAATGTAAGAGTTCTAACCTTCCTTAATAAGCACAAAGTCTTGAGTAAAAGCCAAATTGGGATTTATACCAAAACATCGCACAACTGATCATATTTACACCCTACACACCCTGATAGATAAACATGTCCACCAAATAATACCAAAATATACGCTTGCTTTATCGACTTCCAAAAAGCATTTGATTCTATTTGGCATACAGGACTGTTCTACAAAGTTATTGAAAGTGGTGTAGGGGGTAAAACATATGACATAATTAAATCAATGTATACTGGCAATACGTGCAGCATTAAAATTGGTAAGAAAAGAAGAGAATTCTTTAACCAGGGGCGGGGCCTTCGCCAGGGTTGCAATCTGAGCCCTGCACTCTTCAATATTTACATTAACGAATTGGCCACTATTCTAGAAAAATCCTCAGCCCCTGGTGTTAGTCTCCACAATTCAGAAGTTAAATGCCTACTCTTCGCAGATGACCTATGCTTGCTGTCACCCACAGCACATGGCCTACAGCAGAGCCTGGACCTGCTAAAGCAGTACTGCCAGACCTGGGCCCTGGCAGTAAACCCCAAAAAGACTAAAATAATGATTTTCCAGAGAAGATCCAGATCTCAGGGAATTAGACCAAAGTTCTCAATTGGTACAAAATACATAGAGTACTGTACACACTACAATTACTTAGGTTTAAAAATAAGCTCAACTAGACACCTTAATGAGGCAGTGAATGAACTGAGAGAGAAAGCATGCAGGGCATTCTACACCATTAAAAAGCTAATTCAAATTGAAATACCTATTAGAATTTGACTAAAACTAATTGAATATGTCATTGAACCAATTGCACTTTATGGCAGCGAGGTGTGGGGTCCACTTGCAAAACAAGATTTCATCAAATGGGACAAACACCCCATTGAAACCCTGCATGCAGAGTTCTGTAAGATTCTCCTACATGTCCAGAGGAAAACTACAAACAATGCATGCAGGGCAGAATTAGGCCAATATCCACTAATAATAAAAACTCAAAAAGGAGCAATTAAGTTTTGGAAACATCTAAAATACAGTGACCCCCTCTCATATCATTACCAAGCCCTGCAATGCCAAGAGCTGAGCAAAGAAAAGAGTCCCCTCATCCAGCTGGTCCTGGGGCTGAGTTCACAAACCTGTTCTACTAACACACTGAAGCCTCAGGACCACAACATTCAATCAATCAGAATAAACCAAATTACAACACAGTCAAAACAAAACTACATTGCTTATTGGGAAACACAAGCACAAACACAAAGCAAAATGCAGTGCTATCTGGCCCTAAATCGACAGTACACCGTGGCTAAATATTTGACCATGGTTACTGATCAAAACCTTAGAAAAACCTTGACAAAGTACAGGCTCAGTGAGCACAGCCTTGCCATTGAGAAGGGTAGACACAGGAAAACCTGGCTCCCTGTAGAGGAAAGGCTGTGCAACCACTGCACAACAGCAGAACCTGAGACGGAGCTGCATTTCCTGACAAAATGTCAAAAATATAAAACAATTAGTGTCATTTTCCCAAATTTGAAACCCTTACCCTATCAGATGAGGATAGGCTACCCGTCCTGTTGGGGGAGGACGCAGAGAGCTGTGGGTTGGCATCGCACTACATTGCTGCCTGCCATAAGTTGAGGGACAGTGTCTGACAGACCAATCAACCTGCACATGTACTCTACTGTATGCTTATTGTTGAATGTATGGTTATTTTGACCCTTGGTTATTGTTGTTGTGTGTATGTATATATATTATTTTGTTTTTTTCCAATGTACTTTACTCAAACCAGTGAAAATCACTTATTATAAATGAGATCACTAACTATCAGCTCTTGGAATATCCAGGGCCTATGCTCTTCCCATTTTGGTTATAAAACAACAAATCCAGAATTGATTAAAAACATCAAGGGACAGGACATCATAATCCTACTGGAAACATGGTGTCATGGAGACATAGATACTCAGTGTCCCTCAGGTTATAGAGAAAGTTTACTACCATCAATCAAATATAAAAATATTAAATGGGGCCGAGACTCAGGTGGAATCATCATTTTGCATAAGCAGGACTTAGCACTGAATGAAATGAAAAAAGGTACCAGTCACATTTGGCTAAAACTTAACAAAGGTACAATCTATTGTGACAATGACGTGTACATATGTGCAGCTTATGCTCCTCCTTCAGATTCATCATATTATGATGATCAGTTTTTTGACAATCTCCATACAGAAATTACATTTCAGGCAGAGGGTAAAGTGCTTCTTTGTGGAGATTTCAATGCAAGAACAGGTTCTGAGCCTGACTACACTGATGCGGGAGGTAACCACCACATATTTGGTCACCCCTCCTTGTACAGTAGCCCTATTATAAATAATAGAAACAGTCCTGACCAAATACTGAACAAAAATGGGAAGGAGTTAGTGCATCTCTGTCGAGCCTTAGGCCTGTACATGCTTAATGGTAGAATCAGAGGGGACTCTTTAGGTCAGTTTACTTACTGCTCAGCTCTTGGGACAAGTGTAGTCGATTATGCCATCACGGACATTGACCCCTCCTCCATTAGTGCATTCACTGTCAGACCACAGACACCATTGTCAGATCACAGTCAGATCAACGTGTTTCTGAAGAAATCAACCGGCAATATTCATTAAAAAAAACTGCCCAATAAACTCTACAACATAAACCAATCGTATAGATGGGCTCCAAACAGTGCAGAGAGATTCATTGAAACATTGAACTCAAATGAAATGATGAACTCTATACAGTTTTTGTCACGTTCTGACCTTTATTTCCTTTGTTTTGTCTTTATTTAGTATGGTCAGGGCGTGAGTTGGGGTGGGTAGTCTATGTTCTGTGTTTCTATGTTTAGGTTTGTCATTTGGCCTGATATGGTTCTCAATCAGAGGCAGGTGTTTTCCATTGTCTCTGATTGGGAACCATATTTAGATAGCCTGTTTTGTGTTGGGTTTTGTGGGTGATTGTTCCTGTTCGTGTGTTCCTGGTTTGTCTGTGTTCACTAGTTCGGGACTGTAGCTTCGTTGGTTTTTCGTATGTTTATTGCTTTTGTTCATAATTGAGAAGTATTCTAATAAATATGGATACGCACCACGCTGCGCTTTGGTCCTCCTCTCCTTCCACCGACGAAAGACGTTACAGTTTTTCAATAACTCACAATACCAAAACAATAAAGATGGTGTCAATTCGGCTACTCAAATATCAACTGCATATTCCAAAAAGCAGCATCGAAAGCAAATTTGAGAAAACCAAAGAAATGCAACATCAGAAACAAAAAACAAAATGTTTCTGACAAATGGTTTGATAATGAATGTAAAACAATTAGAAAACACCTAAGACAAATGTCAAACAAAAAACATAAGCAGCAAAACAACCCAGAGCTACGATATGAATACTTTGAAACTCTGAAACAGTATAAACATGCACTGAAACGCAAGAAACTGAATTATACCAACAAGACACTTGATGAAATTGAAAACGCAATTGACCAAAATCAGTTCTGGGACATGTGGAACAATTTAAGCACAACAAAGCCACAAGAATTAGCCATACAAGAGGTAGGAATTTGGAAAACTTATTTTGATAATCTATACAAAAACATCCCACAAAAAGACTTAAAACAGAACCAATTAGAAATTAAAGAAAAATTGAACATCCTTGAATCATGTTGGACCATTCTCCAGCCCCAGGACTCACACTATTTGACACAGAGGTGAAATACCTGCTATATGCTGATGACTTGGTACTTCTATCACCAACCAAAGAAGG
>NC_052333.1:17255495-17272995 GCF_016432855.1 Salvelinus namaycush | reverse complement strand
AGAGAGAGAGAGAGAGAGAGAGAGAGAGAGAGAGAGAGAGAGAGAGAGAGAGAAGCTAGGTAGAGAGAGAGAGAGAGAGAGAGAGAGAAGCTAGGTAGAGAGAGAGAGAGAGAGAGAGAGAGAGAAGCTAGGTAGAGAGAGAGAGAGAGAGAAGATAGGTAGAGAGAGAGAGAGAGAGAGAAGCTAGGTAGAGAGAGAGAGAGAGAGAGAGAGAGAGAGAGAAGCTAGGTAGAGAGAGAGAGAGAGAGAGAAGCTATGTAGAGAGAGAGAGAGAGAGAGAGAAGATAGGTAGGTAGAGAGAGAGAGAGAGAGAGAAGCTAGGTAGAGAGAGAGAGCGAGAGAGAGAGAAGCTAGGTAGAGAGAGAGAGAGAGAGAGAGAGAAGATAGAGAGAGAGAGAGAGAGAGAGAGAAGAGAGAGAGAGAGAGAGAGAGAGAGAGAGAGAGAGAGAGAGAGAGAGAGAGAGAGAGAGAAGCTAGGTAGAGAGAGAGAGAGAGAGAGAGAAGCTAGGTAGAGAGAGAGAGAGAGAGAGAGAGAGAGAAGCTAGGTAGAGAGAGAGAGAGAGAGAAGATAGGTAGAGAGAGAGAGAGAGAGAGAGAAGATAGGTAGAGAGAGAGAAGCTAGGTAGAGAGAGAGAGAGAGAGAAGCTAGGTAGAGAGAGAGAGAGAGAGAGAGAGAGAGAGAGAGAGAGAGAGAGAGAGAGAGAGAGAGAGAGAGAGAGAGAGAGAGAGAGAGAGAGAGAGAGAGAAGCTAGGTAGAGAGAGAGAGAGAGAGAGAAGCTAGGTAGAGAGAGAGAGAAGCTAGGTAGAGAGAGAGAGAGAGAGAAGCTAGGTAGAGAGAGAGAGAGAGAGAGAGAAGCTAGGTAGAGAGAGAGAGAGAGAGAAGCTAGGTAGAGAGAGAGAGAGAGAAGCTAGGTAGAGAGAGAGAGAGAGAGAAGCTAGGTAGAGAGAGAGAGAGAGAGAGAGAAGCTAGGTAGAGAGAGAGAGAGAGAGAGAGAGAGAGAGAGAGAGAGAGAGAGAGAGAGAGAGAGAGAGAGAGAGAAGCTAGGTAGAGAGAGAGAGAGAGAGAGAGAGAGAAGCTAGGTAGAGAGAGAGAGAGAGAGAGAGAGAGAGAAGCTAGGTAGAGAGAGAGAGAGAGAGAGAGAGAGAGAAGCTAGGTAGAGAGAGAGAGAGAGAGAGAGAGAAGATAGGTAGAGAGAGAGAGAGAGAGAAGCTAGGTAGAGAGAGAGAGAGAGAAGCTAGGTAGAGAGAGAGAGAGAGAGAGAAGCTATGTAGAGAGAGAGAGAGAGAGAGAGAGAAGCTAGGTAGAGAGAGAGAGCGAGAGAGAGAGAAGCTAGGTAGAGAGAGAGAGCGAGAGAGAGAGAAGCTAGGTAGAGAGAGAGAGAGAGAGAGAGAGAGAGAGAGAGAGAGAGAGAGAAGCTAGGTAGAGAGAGATGGGAGCTAGGTAGAGAGAGAGAGAAGCTAGGTAGAGAGCGAGAGAAGCTAGGTAGAGAGAGAGAGAGAGAGAGAGAGAGAGAGAGAGAGAGAGAGAAAGAGAGAGAAGCTAGGTAGAGAGAGAGAGAGAAGCTAGGTAGAGAGAGATGAGAGCTAGGTAGAGAGAGATGGGAGCTAGGTAGAGAGAGAGAGAGAAGCTAGGTAGAGAGAGAGAGAGAGGCTAGGTAGAGAGAGAGAGAGAGAGAAGATAGGTAGGTAGAGAGAGAGAGAGAGAGAGAGAAGCTAGGTAGAGAGAGAGAGCGAGAGAGAGAGAAGCTAGGTAGAGAGAGAGAGCGAGAGAGAGAGAAGCTAGGTAGAGAGAGAGAGAGAGAGAGAGAGAAGCTAGGTAGAGAGAGAAAGAGAGAGAAGCTAGGTAGAGAGAGATGAGAGCTAGGTAGAGAGAGATGGGAGCTAGGTAGAGAGAGAGAGAAGCTAGGTAGAGAGCGAGAGAAGCTAGGTAGAGAGCGAGAGAAGCTAGGTAGAGAGAGAGAGAGAGAGAGAGAGAGAGAGAGAGAGAGAGAGAGAGAAGCTAGGTAGAGAGAGAGAGAGAGAGAGAGAAGCTAGGTAGAGAGAGAGAGAGAGAGAGAGAGAAGCTAGGTAGAGAGAGAGAGAGAGAGAAGATAGGTAGAGAGAGAGAGAGAGAGAGAAGCTAGGTAGAGAGAGAGAGAGAGAGAGAGAGAGAGAGAAGCTAGGTAGAGAGAGAGAGAGAGAGAGAAGCTATGTAGAGAGAGAGAGAGAGAGAGAAGATAGGTAGGTAGAGAGAGAGAGAGAGAGAGAGAGAGAAGCTAGGTAGAGAGAGAGAGCGAGAGAGAGAGAAGCTAGGTAGAGAGAGAGAGAGAGAGAGAGAGAGAGAGAGAGAAGCTAGGTAGAGAGAGAAAGAGAGAGAAGCTAGGTAGAGAGAGATGAGAGCTAGGTAGAGAGAGATGGGAGCTAGGTAGAGAGAGAGAGAAGCTAGGTAGAGAGCGAGAGAAGCTAGGTAGAGAGAGAGAGAGAGAGAGAGAGAGAGAGAGAGAGAGAAAGAGAGAGAGAGAGAGAGAGAGAGAGAGAGAGAGAGAGAGAAAGAGAGAGAAGCTAGGTAGAGAGAGAGAGAGAAGCTAGGTAGAGAGAGATGAGAGCTAGGTAGAGAGAGATGGGAGCTAGGTAGAGAGAGAGAGAGAAGCTAGGTAGAGAGAGAGAGAGAGGCTAGGTAGAGAGAGAGAGAGAGAGAAGATAGGTAGAGAGAGAGAGAGAGAGAGAGAAGCTAGGTAGAGAGAGAGAGAGAAGCTAGGTAGAGAGAGAGAGAGAGAGAGAGAGAGAGAGAAGCTAGGTAGAGAGAGAGAGAGAGAGAAGCTAGGTAGAGAGAGAGAGAGAGAAGATAGGTAGGTAGAGAGAGAGAGAGAGAGAGAGAGAAGCTAGGTAGAGAGAGAGAGAGAGAGAGAGAGAAGCTAGGTAGAGAGAGAGAGAGAGAGAGAGAGAGAGAGAGAGAGAGAGAGAGAGAGAGAGAGAAGCTAGGTAGAGAGAGAAAGAGAGAGAAGCTAGGTAGAGAGAGATGAGAGCTAGGTAGAGAGAGATGGGAGCTAGGTAGAGAGAGAGAGAGAAGCTAGGTAGAGAGCGAGAGAGAGAGAGAGAGTGACCCTAAAACATTCCATCACACAGCTCTACAATGTCAAGAGATGAAACCAGAGAAGAGTCCCCTCAGCCAGCTGGTTCTGAGGCTCAGTTCACCAACCCAAACCAACCCCATAGAGCCTCGGGACAGCCCTCAGAAAATCTGGCCCAACCAAATCATCACAAAACAAAAAGAAAAATATATAACCTATTGGAAAGACACCACAAAAAATCAAAGTAAACTTCAATGCTATTTGGCTCTAAACAGACAGTACATGGTGGCAGACTATCTGACCACTGTGACTGATAGAAAACTGAGGAAAACATTGACTAGGTACAGACTCAGTGAGCACAGTCTGGCTATAGAGACCGGTCGTCACAGACAAACCTGGCTGCCCAGAGAGGACAGGCTGTGCTCACTCTGCTCCAGGGGAGAGGTAGAGACAGAGGTGCATTTCCTACTACACTGTGACAAATACTCAGACCTAAGAGCATATTTCTTTCCCAAAATTATAACTCAATACAAAGAATTTGAAACTATAAAAGATGAAGAAAAAATCAAATATTTATTGGGTGAAAAGCCAAAATGTGCAGTTTTGGCAGCCAAATATGTGTCCTCCTGCCACAACCTGAGGGACAGCCAGTGAAAAATGCAAAGTAATGTTGATAATATTTCCCATTTAGCTTAGTTTTGTTTTGTCTTTCATACCAGGTCATGTGTCTTCTCAAGTCATATTGACACTGGTCTACTACCATTGGTTTAATGTATTGTTGTTCTGATTAATATTGTTGTTGTAGTTGTTGTTAATGGTGATCCCATGTCCACTACTACTGTTATTATTGCTGTTGGTCCCACCATTTATTTATATATATATATATATATTTTGTATATATATACATATATATTTTATTTTTATTTTTCGATATGTATACTTTGACAATGTAAGTAATAATGAACTTGCCATGTCAATAAAGTCAATTGAATTGAATTGAATTGAATTGAGAGAGAGAGAGAGAGAGAGAGAGAGAGAGAGAGAGAGAGAGAGAGAGAGAGAGAGAGAGAGAGAGAGAGAGAGAGAGAGAGAGAGAGAGAGAGAGAGAGAGAGAGAGAGAGAGAGAGAGAGAGAGAGAGAGAAGCGAGAGAGAGAGAGAGAGAGAGAGAGAAGCTAGGTAGAGAGAGAGAGAGAAGCTAGGTAGAGAGAGAGAGAGAAGCTAGGTAGAGAGAGAGAGAGAGAAGCTAGGTAGAGAGAGAGAGAGAGAGAGAAGCTAGGTAGAGAGAGAGAGAGAGAGAGAAGCTAGGTAGAGAGAGAGAGAGAAGCTAGGTAGAGAGAGAGATGGGAGCTAGGTAGAGAGAGATGGGAGCTAGGTAGAGAGAGATGGGAGCTAGGTAGAGAGAGAGAGAGAGAAGCTAGAGAGAGAGAGAGAGAGAGAGAAGCTAGGTAGAGAGAGAGAGAGAAGCTAGGTAGAGAGAGATGAGAGCTAGGTAGAGAGAGATGGGAGCTAGGTAGAGAGAGAGAGAGAGAGAGAGAGAGAGAGAGAGAAGCTAGGTAGAGAGAGAGAGAGAGAAGCAAGGTAGAGAGAGAGAGAGAGAAGCAAGGTAGAGAGAGAGAGAGAGATGGGAGCTAGGTAGAGAGAGAGAGAAGCTAGGTAGAGAGAGAGAGAAGCTAGGTAGAGAGAGAGAGAAGCTAGGTAGAGAGAGAGAGAGAGAGAGAGAGAGAAGCTAGGTAGAGAGAGAGAGAGAGAAGCTAGGTGGAGAGAGAGAGAGAGAAGCTAGGTAGAGAGAGAGAGAGAGAGATAAGCTAGGTAGAGAGAGAGAGAGAGAAAAGCAAGGTAGAGAGAGAGAGAGAGATGGGAGCTAGGTAGAGAGAGAGAGAGAGAAGCTAGGTAGAGAGAGAGAGAGAGAGAGAGAGAGAGAGAGAGAGAGAGAGAGAGAGAGAGAGAGAGAGAGAGAGAGAGAAAGAGAGAGAGAAGCTAGAGAGAGAGAAGCTAGAGAGAGAGAGAGAGAGAGAGAGAGAGAGAGAGAGAGAGAGAGAGAGAGAGAGAGAGAGAGAGAGAGAGAGAGCAGCTAGGCAGAGAGAGAGAGCAGCTAGGCAGAGAGAGAGAGCAGCTAGGCAGAGAGAGATGGGAGCTAGGCAGAGAGAGATGGGAGCTAGGCAGAGAGAGATGGGAGCTAGGTAGAGAGAGATGGGAGCTAGGTAGAGAGAGATGGGAGCTAGGTAGAGAGAGATGGGAGCTAGGTAGAGAGAGATGGGAGCTAGGTAGAGAGAGATGGGAGCTAGGTAAAGAGAGATGGGAGCTAGGTAAAGAGAGATGGAAGAGAGAGAGAGAGAGCTGGGAGCTAGGTAAAGAGAGATGGAAGAGAGAGAGAGAGAGAGAGATGGGAGCTAGGTAGAGAGAGATGGGAGCTAGGTAGAGAGAGATGGGAGCTAGGTAGAGAGAGATGGGAGCTAGGTAGAGAGAGATGGGAGCTAGGTAGAGAGAGATGGGAGCTAGGTAAAGAGAGATGGGAGCTAGGTAAAGAGAGATGGGAGCTAGGTAAAGAGAGATGGAAGAGAGAGAGAGAGCTGGGAGCTAGGTAAAGACAGAGGGAAGGGAGAGAGAGAGAGAGAGAGATGGGAGCTAGGTAGAGAGAGAGGGAAGGGAGAGAGAGAGAGAGAGAGATGGGAGCTAGGTAGAGAGAGAGGGAAGGGGGAGAGAGAGAGAGAGAGAGAGAGAGAGAGAGAGAGAGAGAGAGAGAGAGAGAGAGAGAGAGAGCGAGAGAGAGAGAGAGAGAGAGAGAGAGAGAGAGAGAGAGAGAGAGAGAGAGATGGGAGCTAGGTAGAGAGAGAGGGAAGGGAGAGAGAGAGAGATGGCAGCTAGGTAGAGAGAGAGGGGAGAGAGAGAGATTGGAGCTAGGTAGAGAGAGAGAGAGGGGAGGGAGAGAGAGGGAGAGAGGGAGAGAGAGAGAGATGGGAGCGAGGAAGGGAGAGAGGGAAGGGAGAGAGGAAGAGAGAGAGAGAGATGGGAGCGAGGTAGAGGGAAGGGAGAGAGAGATATGAGCTAGGTAGAGAGAGAGGAAGGGAGAGAGAGAGAGAGGAAGGGAGAGAGAGAGAGAGGAAGAGAGAGAGAGATTGGAGCGAGGTAGAGAGAGAGGAAGGAAGGGAGAGAGAGGGAAGGGAGAGAGGAAGAGAGAGAGAGATGGGAGCTAGGTAGAGAGAGAGGAAGGGAGAGAGGAAGGGAGAGAGAGAGAGAGGAAGGGAGAGAGAGAGAGGAAGAGGAAGAGAGAGAGAGATGGGAGCGAGGTAGAGAGAGAGGAAGGAAGGGAGAGAGAGGGAAGGGAGAGAGAGGAAGAGAGGGAAGGGAGAGAGAGGAAGAGAGATATGTGTATGTGGGAGCGAGGTAGAGAGGGAAGGTAGAGAGAGGAAGAGAGAAATGTGTATGTGGGAGCGAGGTAGAGAGAGAGGAAGAGGAAGAGGAAGAGAGAGATGTGTATGTGGGAGAATGAGATATAAGAAGAACATGTAGACCGATAAGGTATGTGGGTTTGACATCAAGCATGTGGACACTTTTTCATCATCTTCTGTAAAAATAGGTTTGAGTAGTATATATCTTATCACAACTCCAGTATACAGCCCTGCGTGGGTTGGAATCATGAGTGGGCATTGCAGTGACTAGATGGTAGTCTATTGTATCTCACCAATCTCCCAAAATAGACCAGAAGTTACATAAAAAGGTTCAAGTGTAACTTCTTAGAAAACAGGTTTCAGAAGCGTTCCTTCGGCTGTCACCATAGGAGAACCCTTTTTGGTTCCAGGTAGAATCCTCTGTGGAAAGGATTCTACATGTAACACAAAAGAGTTTTACCTGTAACTAAAATGGTTCTACCTGGAACTAAAAAGGGTTCTTCAAGCGCTTCTCCTATGGGGACAACCGAAGAACCCTTTTAGGTTCTAGATAGTAAAACAGATGCTAAGAGTGGACTTCTATCCCTACAGTATGTCCACCATGAGAAGACAAAAAGAATCCTGCTCCTAAAAGGTCAATCCTTTGTCAGCTAGTTGTTTGTTTTCATGCCCTTTTCAATGTTCCGATCACCAGTCACAATAGTTATGTGCGTTTTGCCAAGTATCCCTACATATGTCACACATATAAACCTTTATGAAGGCTTGGTGGTGGAAACTAGCACAGATACAGTATGTGTGTCATTAGTGACTGAAGGCGTGGTGGTGGCACCTGCATGGTAAATGATTGATAAAGAGATAATGACTGGGGGAGGAGATGGGGAGAGGGAGAGAGGAGGAGAGAGAAGGAGAAGGAGGGGGGAGGAGGAGAGAGAAGGAGGAGGAGGGGGGAGGAGGGAGAGAAGGAGGAGGAGGGGGGAGGAGGGAGGGAGGGAGGAGGAGAGAGAAGAAGAGAGAAGGAGGAGGAGGGGGGGAGGAGGAGAGAGAAGAAGAGAGAAGGAGGAGGGGGGAGGAGGAGAAGAGTGCTGCAGACTAGTAATGACCCTCCTGTGCCTTATATGAGCATGTGTGTGTGTGTGTGTGTGTGTGTGTGTGTGTGTGTGTGTGTGTGTGTGTGTGTGTGTGTGTGTGTGTGTGTGTGTGTGTGTGTGTGTGTGTGTGTGTGTGTGTGTGTGTGTGTGTGTGTGTGTGTGTGTGTGTGTGTGTTATAAAGATGGGGTCACAATAGCCCCATAGCTGTGATTTAAATTAGACTGTGGTTCCCTGTTATACCCCTTCAGTCCCTAAGGGGGACATTAACCGATCTTAGTGAGTCACACATTTCATCCTCAAAAACTGCTTACACACATATAACTGACATCACACATGGATATCAACAGACACCCATCTAGCCATACACACACACACACACACACACACAGCAGACAGTGATTCATTATGTTGTGTGTAACACCACATCTGCTGCCAGGGCCAGACCTCAGCACGAGCCGGAAACAATATGGCCATCACAACCCCATTATACCAGGGGTCAACCTCCCCCTCACACACACACAAACCCCTGACATGACCTATACACACTGTACATGCCCCCACCCCCACCGTTCTTGGTCAATAACAGCCGAACACTTGCATGACCCTCACCCCACCTCCCACTCTTAGTGGCCTACATCCAACCCGAACCTTACTGCTAGCACACACCCCAGACAACAGTGGTCTCTCCCCTCTCTCTCTCTCTCTCTGTCCTGTCTGTCCTTCTCCTGGCCCTTTGGGAGAGGGTTGGCTCATGGCGAAATGTGCATGCATGTGCCTGTGTGTTACAGCCTGTGGGGGGTGTGTGTGTTTGAGCGTGCGTGCGATGTCCCTACCAAGGGCCACATATGAGCACAGCAGTGTGGGCCACGTGTCCAGACAAAGCCTGGGTGTGGTGGGCAGTTTCATGAGGCCTGACTGTGTGTGTGTTGTCTCGGAGGACAATAGTGAGCAGGGCTAACAGCTGACTAAAGCGGAGACAAATGTACATTTTATTCATCCATTTGGGACACATCTCTACTCACCCCTTCTGTTCCTGGGGAGGTCGCCTACGGAGCAAAGCAGAGGCTTTTTTCCCCAAAAGGACCCACATACACTGAGTATACAAAACATTAAGAACACCTGCTATTTCAATGACATAGACTGACCAGGTGAATCCAGGTGAAACCTATGATCCCGCATTGGATTGTGTCAAGAAATTCAACACTGCTGGGTTTTTCCACGCTCAACCATCCAAAGGACATCCGGCCAATTTGACACAACTGCGGGAAGCATTGGAGTCAACATGGGCCAGCATCCCTGTGGAACGCTTTCGACACCTTGTGGAGTCCCTACCATATCTCACAGTCTCACGTCAAAATTAGATGTTCAGCCATGTTTCTCAAACGTCATATTTCAAAGTTGTTCCAAACATCAGATTTTGAAGTGTTTAAGGTTAAGTTTAGGCATTAACTGAATTTTGAAGGTTAGGCATTAACTCTGAATGGTTAAGGTAAGGGTTAAGGTTTGGGAAAGGCTTAACACAAAAATGTAGAAAACAACTTTCTATTGTTGGATTTGAACTTGCAACCTTTGGAATCAGATGCTTATGTCCCTCCGCCATACCCGTCCTCAACGCACTAACAAAACCGAAACCTACTTGAAGGTAACATCGCTCACTGTTGCCCCTAGTGGGCGTTTTCTATGTCAACTCCCAACCTCAGACATGGATGGACGTTGAATACTGACTTGTATCACGGGTCCATGAGATCCCATGCCCCAATAAATTGAGGGCAAAAGGTAGGAGGGGGTTCAACTCAATATTAGGAAGGTGTTCCTAATGTTTGGTATACTTACTCAGTGTACAACCACATTCCCAAATTCCCAGTTAATGATATCCCAAATTCCCTCAAAACAGCCTGAGGCGAAATGTCTGAAGACAAAATAATGAATAGAATGTGAGAATCGTTGTTGGTATCATTCACAGACATTATTTAACCTTGTGGAATTAACCTAGACTTTAATTTATGCATACCTGCCACTTTTTCCCAGACATAATACCGATACATGATTACATATACATCATCAAAATTATTGTAATGACATATCTGATCACAACAACACAAAGCGCTGGAGAAACATGAAAGGGATCTATTCCCTCCACTCATCCAGTAGTGTGTGTGTGTGTAGGGGGGTTGTGTGTGTTCTGGTGGGATTATAATTCAGTGTTATTAAGACACACTTAATGCTGAGACGGGGAGCAGCGTCCTAACACCTACACACACGCTTGCACACACACACACACAATTGCGCGCGCACACTTAACACTGATAGGGAGAGAGCAGAGCTGTCTATAAAGGTAGATAATTAAACCAGAGGGAAATTATAGGATCCTTTTATACATTCTCTTTCTCTCTCATTTTACAATCTCTCCCTCTGTGTCTGTCTGTCTCTCTATCTATCTCTCCCCTCCTCCTGCTCCCTCTGGTTCACCCTGCACACACTGCTCTTTAGCAAATCTCTCTGATTGTAGATTAAATGGGGACTCTTGGGCAGGGTGGAGAGAGGGATGGGGGAGGGAGAGAGGGATGTCAAGGAGAGAGAGGAGTGGAGGAGAGAAGAAAATGGTTAGAAATACTGATTGAGCAGGCATAATCCTAAAATAAAGATATCTTTCCATGTATTAGTACCATTTGTAACAATAAAGGTGGAATCAGTCACTTTCTCCTACTCAGTAATGTGATTTATCAGTGGAGTCTGGGTGTGCAGACGACAACTAACTGGTAATTTATAGGTTTCATTTAACGTTTAGTGTCCCATCCTCCTCACTGGACAATACTACACTCCTGGGCGTAGTATCTCTCTCCCCCTTTCTCTCGACTCCGTCTCTCTCAATCCCCCTCTATTTCCCTCTTTTTCTCATTTGTCTCCTCTCATTTCTCTATCTCCTCTCCCAATCACCGTCTATTTCTCATCTCTCCTCTTCTCTCTGTTTGAATGTTTCTCCCCCCTCTCCTCTTCTCTCTCTTTGAGTATTTCTCTCTCTCATCCCCCTCTCCTCTAAGCAGGGATATTTCAGAATGGTGCCAGGGTAGAGGTGTCTTTTTCCTTGGTCATGTTAACAGCTTGTGTGTAAATGGACCTAGAGGAACCATAGACGTAATAGGTAAATGTCATTCTATCCGTCTCTACAACAGGTAACTGAATAGGTCAAATGATCCTAGAGATCGTCAATGCTTCTCAGGTGACCTGACGACCTTCTGTTCTAAGGCTGGTGTGTGTGTGTGTCGGTCTCATCAAAGCGGATTCTATTGGCTGCCTTTATTGTCCTCTAGGGCTCTAGTATGAATAACAAACACACACCTACTGCCTTCTCACTGAATATGCAATTAAACACACACGGCATGGGCCATTGTCTCTGCATCTAGCCAGGGACCGGAGAGGGGTGTTACCATAGTAACAGGAGCTACAGAAGGACTGTGACTGCCTTCTGACCCTTATCAAGGAAGAGATTGCTGTTGCGAAAGTGACTTACACTAGTGAAATTACATTTTCATACTTTTCTTCGTACTGGACCCCCGTGGGAATCGAACCCACAACCCTGCATTGCAAGTGCCATGCTCTACCAACTGAGCTACACAGGACAGAGGCTTAACTACGTTAATTATGTTGCATTAATGTACACTACTTCATACATTTACCATCTATAGTTTACAATAGGAATACGACATCACATGAACTAATAAATGTAACTTTTAGGAACAAAAATAATTTTTTCCAGTACCCTCATTGAACTAGATAGCATTCAGTGTTATAAACACTACTCAAGGCCAGGAACTACATATAACAAAGAGCAAGAGGATCCACCTCTAGCAGCAAGACTATTTCAATCAAGAAACCCCACATTCCCCCTCTCTGTCTCACTCCTGGGAGGAATGTTGAAGACAAAAAAACAAATCAAATAAAAAGAATGTGGCCATCATAAAATGGAGAATGTAGAAGGTAGGTAACCTAGGTAACGGCCGAGGATGTTCGCGTTGGAGGCGGCTAGCCTGAGTGCACATGAAGAGGACAAGGGAAACAGAGGGAGAAAGTCAAACTTACCTCACAAGAAGTAATTCTCACACACACACTTTCAGCTAGAGAAATGCCACAGCCATTTTCATCTACGTACGCAAACCGAATAAAAAGTGAATAACAATAAACTGAACCAAAACATCCAAAGTACATTTACATCAAAAGCCTTTCCCTGTGTTGCTGGCGACTGAAAGGTCTACCCCTGACCTATGATGCGTTGTCACTGACAATTCCTTCAAAACTCGTTGAGAAATGGGAGAGGTTAGCAGGTGATGAAAATACACCGGAAGATGAGATATGTTGACAGCACAGTGCAAGTAAAGGACAAAGACAAGTAGGGGAGGGAGAGAGATGAGGAGAAAGGGAAGGAAGATAAGGAGAAAAAGAAGCCCTGAGAATAGTGTCCGTTTGATGACATCAGCCACCTACCTGTCCCCTGCACGTCACCCGTTTCCCCTGGGGACAGGTTGCATCGTCACGTCTGTGCGTCACTAAAGAGCACTGACGGCTCGGTCATTAATGCGCCAATTACTAAGCAACCAGTCATCCAGGGAACACACACACCTGCATTGTGGAGAACCTAAGTGGAATTAATCAACTGCGACCTCGGGGCATTGTGAAGGTTGATGGCAGCCTCTTCGGCTGAGAAGTCGATACCTGCAGTGCATTCAGAAAGTATTCACACCACTTTATCCACATTTTGTTGTGTTCCAGCCTGAATTTAAAATGTATTCAATTGAGATTGTGTCACTGGTTTACACACAATACCCCATAATGTCAAAGTGGATTCATGTTTTTTTTTAATTTTATTAATTCAAAATTTAAAGCTGAAATGTTTTGAGTCAATAAGTATTCAACCCCTTTGTTATGGCAAGCCTAAATAAACTCAGGCGTAAAAATGTGCTTAACAAGTCACATAAGTTGCATGGACTCACCGTGTGTACAATAATAGTGTTTAACATGATTTTTGAATGACTACCTCATCTCTGTACCTCACACATACAATTATCTATTAGGTCCCTCAGTCAAGCAGTGCATTTCTAACAGATTCAACCACAAATACCAGGGAGGTTTTCCAATGCCTCGCAAAGAAGGGCACCTATTGGTAGGTGGGTAAAAAAAAAAGACATTGAATATCTGTTGGTTAAAAATATTTTCTTCCATTTCATTCTTTAAAACCCACTGAACACAACCTCTTATAATGTAATGTCCATAGTGATTGACCTTTGGGTGAAAGAATGGGACATTTGAGGCCTTTACCACTTATACCTGTTATAAATCAAGTTCCTGTTTATGAATTGTAGTCTACAAGGCGCTAACATGGCAGTAAATACCACACTAATCTTTCAATCACAAGACCATTTATTTGCAATATAAAAACAAAAAGCAAAACAAACAAGATTCAATCAAAACACAAAATGTGTGTTGTAAACCTCTGATCTAGTTTGTTGACCATGTACAAGATACATTTAGATACTTGAGCTTGATACAAAACAGAGTCCCAGTCCAGATCTTCAGTGTTGTACAATGATCTTTAGTCTTTACAAAAAGGTTCTGTATGAGTAGAAACATTATATACATGTTCTAGGTGGGATCTCACACAGCAGGAGGAAACAGTTAGCCAGATATCACATTATGAGAAAATGACATATTTCCAGTACAACAAAAAGATAGTTGAAAAAGGCAATAGGTTCTTGGCTGCAAGTTCTTACTATCCAATCCTCAGCTTTAGCTCATTTGTGATGATTGTCTTTTTTTTTGTGTCCACAATATTTTGTACCCTTCCATGGAGCATTCTTGCCACATTACTCTTCCCACATCAGAAACAAAGAATTTCTCCTCCAACTACCTCTACAGCTGTCTCATTATCTCAGACTAGGCGATTTCTCAATGTCAACAACCCACTTTCCCATTAATATTCCCTGAATATGAATACACCTCATCTGGCTGACTCATCGATCCTGCCCTGTGAAACCTCACTGTGGCTTTGAGTAGGGGGGTTAGGGGTCAGGGTTAAAGTTCTGGGGTCACTATGATGGGGGGTCATCTCCATGGATAGCCTTGTACTTGGTCATCTCCTCTGGAAAAACCTTGCCCAGCTCAGAGATCAGCAGGCTCTTAAACTTCTGCAACCAGAGACAGAACAGAGGGGTCAGAGTTTGAAGCTAAAGTTTATTTACTGTTATTTAGTAAGAACCATTATGGCCTTAATGGTAATAAGACAGTATAAGAGGATTATATATGCTTATGACACATCTTACAATCCATTATAATCCTAAGGCATTATACCAGCAGACTTTGAGTAAAGTGTAACCATTGCTACTTGTCATTAAGTAATTTCTTGAATCTATTTCTGTCTTTTAGGCTTGAATCTACTGCCACTTACCGTCATGGTGTCAATCTTGCCTTTAACCTGCTCGTTCTTGGCCAGGGCCCGTTCCAGACACTCCTTAGTGTACAGCTGGGGGTTACGACCCTGATCTATGTATCTGACAACATAAGGCAAAACATTACATTGGTTTAGTTAGGCTGAGGGTTTGTGGCCAAGTGGAGGTCTGAGGGTGAGAAAGAGCTGGTATAAGGGTGACTTTCCTTCTATTAAGCTCACCACAGTCTCGAGTAGCCATCGTTACAAATCTCATCTCGTTGACTCGACTATTGGAAGTCTTGATTTTGCGTTTGAATGGGAGCGCTGGCATTCAACACTCGCATTTGACTGGCTCTGAGAATAAATTACTACTCAGTTTCCCCTCAAGAGAGGCAATTCCTTGTTATGTCTGTGTCCCTTTTCCTACCCTGTCAGACAAAGTCTTATAGCTTATGCAGCATTTGTTTAGTATCGTATGCATGCATGCTCGCCTGATGCAAGACAGATTTATTTACAAAAAACAATCTGTTTCCTGCTCCAGTGCCAACCATACAAACTATGTGATTGGTTTGAAATGGCAACGCATAACTAGTTTCCATTTCGACTCCACCGTACTCACCACCCATTTTGTTTTCTTATTAATCAGGCGAACTTTCCCAGGCTTTCAAAAGTTACACGAGAAGCCTGGGATTCCGAGGCTCACAAACTAGAGCTAGAAATGGCAGGTGTATGTACAAGTTGGTAGGTACATCTACTCACTCGAATGCCTCGAGAGGAACGTTGATCTCATGTAGCTGCTGGCGACATTTCTCAATGTCCTGCAGTCCCGTGATCATGTAGTTGGGTGGGTATAATTTGTGGAACGTTCCAACAGGAATCCGTTCCAAAAACTCCGTAAATATCAAGGTTGCCAACAAACAACGCATACAGTCGTATAACAGTAGAATGACATACCGGGTTGGGAGTGAGCTCTGTAATTACGTTTTTAACTCGGAAAAAATGTCTCTCTTCGTTCTGGTAGCCTCCGCCATTTCTCGTTCGTTGGTTTAGTTATTATTTCCGGTGTTCCTGCATTCCCCGGTGAACTCTGTTGCGCCTCAATTGGGGAATCGCTGTGGTTGAAATGTAACTAATGACCGCAAGCCCCAGTATTTTATTAGCTAGGTGGCTTGTACACAATTGTTACCGATGATACTGTATATACCTACTCGTAGTACAGAAATATGCATTGTATTTTGCCAAGTTCTTTCGGTGTTAATCCTGTTTCCCAGACATAGCAGGTAAACTGTGTCTGTGTTGTGTTGTTGAGTTCATCTTGCCTAGTTAAATAAAGATTAAATTAATTAGAACATTTCAAATATATACTTTGACCTATTTCAGGTAACCCCAAGATGCTTGATTCACTACAGCTGCTTTTGAAGAACTTTCCAGTCGTTTTTGCTTTACATTGCGACTTTTGAACGTCTGTTTATTGGACATATATATTAGTGTCTAATAAAAAGAGCAACGTATGTAAAGCATCCTATCTGTTTTAAGGTTATAGTGTGTGTGTATATGTGTGTGTAGTGTAGGTCCTCTTGATGTCCACTAGGTGTCAGCACGGCTTCAATAATGTCACACCAGGTTCACAACATGTTTTTATGTGTAACAAATCTAATTGTCACATGCGCCGAATACTACATATGTAGACCTTATAGTGAAATGCTGACTTACAAGCCCTTAACACATATTTTTCTAAAAAGGAAATTGTTGGTTAATTAAGAAATAAAAGTTACAAATAAATAAAGAGCAGCAGTAAAATAAAAATAGCGAGGCTATATACATGGGGTACCGGTACAGAGTCAATGTGTCGGGGCCCCGGTTAGTCGAGGTAATTGAGGTGTTCCTTTCAAGTCCAGTGGTGTAAATTACTTAACAAAAATGTATTTAAAGTACTCCACTACATTCCGTTTATATCTGTGTTTTTTTGTATCTGTACTTTTACTCGACTCTTTCTGTTTCTTTACAACTTTGATTTTACTTCACACATTTCTAAAGAAAATATTATTTTTTTACTCCGTACAGTTTCCCTGGCACCCAAAAGTACTTGTTTCATTTCGAATGCTAAGCCGGACAGGAAAATGGTCCAAATCACACACTTATCAAGAGAACATCCCTGGTCATTCCTACTGCATCTGATCTAGCGGACTTACTAAACACATGATTTGTTTGTAAATTATGTCTGAATGTTGGAATGTTCCCATGGCTATTACTTAAATAAACAAACAAGAAAGTTGTGCTGTCTGGTTTTTAATAATATGGAAGGTCAAATAATTTATACTTTTATCACTGATACTTTACCACAACTCTATTAAAGGACATTCTACACAAGGTGTCACTCATTTCTTGCTATTTGATGGGAACTACCCTCTACCCTACACACCTCAAGTTAGCTCTTTCATGCCCACAAAAGGCAACATCCAAAATGGCTGTCTAAAAATTGCTCTCCCTGGATTTGACCTTCAAGCTCTGGTTTGGGGAGCAAACACCATAACACCTACTCTACCAGACAGACAGAGAATACATGTTAAGGGCTATTCAAAATGTACACATCAAAGACAACATTTCAGAGGTTGGAGAATGGCGTGGGGGCTTGTACTTCTTGGGTCCACCAACCGTTCCTCAATCTTCTTCTGATGACTACAAGCATAGATTATGAATCTTCAAAAACTACAATATGGATGGATGTGTTTAGGAATGGGGGACGAAATTCGAAAGGGACGTGTTTCCAATACACAGCAAATAAACCCTAGAAATGTTATTCCAAAATCTTAATATTGGAACTTTGTCCATAAATTTGCATACTACTGTCTATAAGCTATCATAACATGTGGGTTTTGTCTTGGGGACAAGGTATCGGAACGCTTTGAATGGTCTACAAAGCATGCCCCAGGTAAAAGTTGGCTTTTGCAGACAAGGATTATATGTTACTCCACGACAATAATATGTTATCACAACTCTATTAAAGGACATTCTACACAAGGTGCACTTCATTTCTTGCTATTTGATGGGAACTACCCTCTACCCCCTACACACCTCAAGTTAGCTCTTTCATGCCCACAAAAGGCAACATCAAAAATGGCTGTCTAAAAATTGCTCTCCCTGGATTTGACCTCTCAAGCTCTGGTTTGGGGAGCAAACACCATAACCACTACTCTACCAGACAGACAGAGAATACATGTTAAGGGCTACTTCAAAATGTACACATCAAAGACAACATTTCAGAGGTTGGAGAATGGCGTGGGGCTTGTACTTCTTGGGTCCACCAACCGTTCCTCAATCTTCTTCTGATGACTACAAGCATAGATTATGAATCTTCAAAACCTAAACTATAGGATGGATGTGTTTAGGAATGGGGGACGAAATTCGAAAGGGACGTGTTTCCAATTACCAGCAAAAAACCCTAGAAATGTTATTCCAAAATCTTAATATTGGAACTTTGTCCATAAATTTGCATACTACTGTCTATAAGCTATCATAACATGTGGGTTTTGTCTTGGGGACAAGGTAT